>NW_016824934.1:600601-649727 GCF_001698545.2 Rhinopithecus bieti | reverse complement strand
GGGTGGCAGGTGCCTGTAATCCCAGCTACTCGGGAGGCTGAGGCAGGAGAATCACTTGAACCCGGGAAGCGGAGGTTGCAGTGAGCCGAGATAACACCGCTGCAATCTAGCCTGGTGACAGAGCGAGACTCTGACAAAAAAGAAAGAAAGAAGGAAAGAAGGAAAGAAAGAAAGGAAAGAAAGAAAGAAAGAAGGAAAGAAAGAAAGAAAGAAAGAAAGAAAGAAAGAAAGAAAGAAAGAAAGAAAGAAAGAAAGAAAGAAAGAGAGAGAGAGAGAGAGGGAGGGAGGGAGAGAGAGAAGGAGAGAGAGAGAGAAAGAAGGAAAGGAAGAAAGGAAGAAAGGAAGGAAGGAAGGAAGGAAGGAAGGAAGGAAGGAAGGAAGAAAGAAAGAAAGAAAGAAAGAAAGAAAGAAAGAAAGAAAGAAAGAAAAGAAAGAAAGAAAGAAAGAAAGAAAGAAAGAAAGAAAGAAAGAAAGAAAGAGAGATGTCTTCTCTGGTTTCTGCTCCCTGAGCATCTAGATTTTCGCCTCTCTTGAGGTTTAGCTCCCTCTGCCTTATGCACAGCTCCTCACATCTCTTTTAGACTGTGAGTACTTTGAAAACGAGGATCTGTGTTATTTTTTTGCATTCTCCTCAGCACAGAGCATGTTGCATAAGTAAATGAGTGACAGTTTAAATCCAATTGAATTTTACATCCCAGCTTAGGGTCTGGAGAGGTCAGTCTCAGGGTAAAATAAAGAGAATTCTGAATGTTATGAATAATCGTTTCCCGGGTCACAAAGCTAGGTCAGACAGATTACTCTCTTTGGTTCACAGTTGGCCAATAGAGAGTATCAGAAAACTTCTTCTACTGCAATCTTTTTTTTAAAGCTTTATCTCATCTTATATAAAACACACACACACACACACAGAGGATGGGCACAGTGGCTCATGCCTGTGTGTAATCCCAGCATTTTGGGAGACCGAGGCAGGCAGATCACTTGAGGTCAGGAGTTTGAGACCATCCTGACCAACATACCGAAACCCCGTCTCTACTAAAAATACAAAAATTAGCCAAACATGGTGGCACACGCCTGTAATCCCAGCTATTCTGGAGGCTAAGACAGGAGAATCGCTTGAGCCAGGGAGGCAGAGGTTGTAGTGAGCTGAGATCACGCCACTGCACTTCAGCTTGGGTGACAGAGCAAGACTGTCTCAAAAAAAAAAAAAAAAAAGAAAAGAAAAGAAAAGAAAAAAACACAAAAGAGATAAAGATTTTCAAAGTTCCTCAGAGGAAAAGCAGTAAGTGAATACAACTAAAAGGTCAGTAAGCAAGTATCAGACTTCCATATTTCTTCCAGATGAACACTAATTTTGGACAGGATCCCAGACTACCCCCACACATCAAATTCCTTTTGCCTTCTGTGGGAGCTGATGATGCATATCATATGAAAAATTGTCTCCAAACAGCTTTTGCAAACAAGCAGATTGAACTGGGCTTATTTTATAGAGCATGCAGGAGTTAAACAAACAGTTTCAGTAACTTGCATAATTTAACACAGCAAGTCAGTAGAGACCAAGCAGGAGAAAGAGAGAAAGAATGCCAAAATAGAATCACTTCCGTTTGCGAGTCAGAAATACTAATTAGACTGAAAGAACTGAGTGAATAAAGTCACTCATGAAAAGCCCCTTTGTAAACACGGCTGCCACCCTTGTAAGGTTCAGCCAATATTTACTTACTGTCACCCTTTTCTAGAAACATGACAAACTGAATTTGTCTGGGTGTGGAGAATACAGCAGAACAGCATCCTATCTCTGTCTGTGCTGAGAAAAACACATGGTACAATGGAATATTATTCAGTGGTAAAAAGAAATAAAGTACTGATACATGCTACAACATTGATAAACCTTGAAAACATTATGCTTAATGAAAGAAGCCAGTCATTTAAAAAGCACGTACTGTATGTATGATCACATTTATATGAAATGTTCAGAATAGGCAAATCCATAGAGACAGAAGTGGATTGGTGGTTGTTTAGGGCAAGGAAGGATGGGGTGATGGCTAAGATGAGTGAGGTTTATTTTTGGGATAATTAAAACATTCTAAAATTTATGGTGATGATTACACAACTTTGAACAGACAAAAAGCCATGGACATATGCAATTTAAATGGATAAACTGTATGTTATGTGAATTATATCTCAATAAAGCTGTTTTAAAAAAGAAAAATACATGTTGAATTTTGTGTTTTTATATTAGGTAGCAGGGATAGAAAATATCTGACCAGCCATCATGAATGTTAGTAGCAATAAGTACCTTTGTTTTATAAGCATTAATCTCAGTTGTGATGTTATGTTCATTTGTGATTATTTTATTGTCTGCTTAACCCCCACAAGACTGTAAGTGCCGGAGAAGTAGAAAAACTGTTTTTGCTCTTTAATGTATATCCAGTATCTAGCAAAAATCATAAGTCAAACCACCATAAATCAGGAACTGTTTATACATCTCAACTTCTTTCAAAAAATTGAACCTACAAGGTCTAACAACTGATTAGAAGGGGGATTAGAAGGGAGGTTTTGTGTCTGCATTATCGGGAAATGATGGTGCCATTTACAAAAGCAGGGAAGCAAGGAGAGGGAACAAGAAGAGTGAGATCTGGCTTGGAGGTACTGAGAACAACTTGAGGGGAGAGTGAAATATCCAGGGGACAGCCAGCAGAAAATCAGTCAGGCTGAGTCGGGGAGAACGGTTTGAATTTGGGTGTACATTTCAAGGTATACTTCTGCATAGTGGGAGTTACTGTAAATCATGGAATGATTGCTGGCCACATGGCCACTTGGCACATTGGGAGCAAGGACAGAGGGGTTGAAGGGAAAAGAGATACGGAGCTGGATAAATATCAGGGAATAAGTGTCTGATCCTTTAATCCACCACACACAAAATCCAAAAAGAAGCAAGGAGGGCAGAGACACTAACTCCACTAGAATAAGACTGTGGTTTCTGGCATGGAGAAAGTATAAACCCCAGCACCCGGGAAAAAATATCAAACACACGGGAAAGAAGATTGGGAAAAATGAATAGAGCTAGCAGGAACAACTCTCTCTAGCTGAGGAGGGTACAGGTCTGCGCACTCCAGGCTGTTTACCTGCGACCCAGGAGACCAGCAATGCCTTGGCATGAAGGAGGCCCCGCAAACAAGGAAATAGACAAGCCTCCTGGCCCTCCCAGTGGGGGTGGACCAGGAAAACAGTTTACTTGATATGTCCCCAGTGTCCAGGGCAAACTGGCTTGTTCAGTCCTTTGGATCTGCAACGAAGGCAGGATTTGCTTCAATCTCACCTCCCCAGGTGAGCTGGGCCCCCACTATCACCAATTGGTGTGGGTAGCATAGGTGGTGCCAGGCCAGGGCCAGAACTGGTAAAGGTGAGAGACTAATGGGCATTGCTAAGGTCATGAAAAGAAAACAAGTATGTATAGAGTTGAAACAAAAGCACTGAGGTGGGTACTTTGAGCATCACTTATTTTAAGACAACTGAAAAGAGGAAAAGAATTGTTGAACCTGACTGAGGGAGAACCAGTAATAGTTTGATCAGGACCTATGAAGTTTTAAAAAAAAAAAAAGACACTAGACATTAAAATCACACAAGAAAGCTGGGCACGGTGGCTCACACCTGTAATCCCAGCACTTTGGGAGCCCGAGGTTAGCGGATCACGAGGTCAAGAGTTCAAGACCAGCCTGGCCAGCATGGTGAAACCCTATCTCTACTAAAAATAGAAAAAAAATTAGCCAGGCATGGTGGCATGCACTTGTAACCCTAGCTACTCAGGAGGCTGAGGAAGGGAGAATTTCTTGAACCTGGGAGGTGAAGGTTGCGGTGAGTTGAGATCTCACCATTGCACTCCAGCCTGGGCGATAGAGCAAGACTCTGTCTCAAAAAAAAAAAAAGAAAAGAAAAAGAAAATCACACAAGAAAACGTGATCCAGACAGTATAAAAGTGTTAAATGTGAACACATGATTTTTCTTGCTTGGGGTTAGTACCTACTAGGCAAAGGCAGCCATTCTGGTACAGAATCTTATTAAGGCTGACAACTAATAGTCTTCCTTTGCTCTTTATATATGCATAGAGACAGCTTATGCCAGAATTAAGGGAACAAAAAGCACAGCAAAACTGACCACAATATCCCCTGAACTAACAGTTAGAGAAAAGACACACTATAAGAACATTATTATGTGCTGTGTAATAATCGTAAAATGAAACTGCATCTTCAAAAGACTCCAGAGAAAGCTGAGGTCAACAGGATGGTAACAAGTACAGAATGCTCAATGGGGAGGCAGGACTCGAACTTGTTAATCAGAAGGATCGGGTTACTGCATTGTTAGGGTCAGGGTGAGGCAAGCCAACTGAGCCAAGACCACAACAAGAGGCACTAGCCTGTGAGCACAAGTGAATGGATGAATGAATGAATGAATGATTAATGGTGGTATCCATGAGGGAGATTGAGCCGTCTTGCCCAGCTGGAAGGGAAAGAAGTTTGGCATCAGCTGATAGCCGGTTCTAACGGATGACATCGAAGTATTGGGAAGAAGGTCCAAAACAACATAATCAGAAGTGACTGTAACAGTTTCTTCTATTATATCATTGTCTGTGGAATATACTATGGAGATTTCAGAACTCGGCAGAATGGTTGAAGAGATACAAGTTGAGCATCTCTAAATGCAAAATTCAAAATCCTAAATGCTCCAAAATCTGAAACTTTTTGAGTGCCAGCATGACATCAGAAGTGGAAAATTCCACAACTGACCTCATGTTACGAGTCTCAGACAAAATGCAGGTGTACAACACAGTTTAGTTAGCATCCCCAAGGGAAAACGACCCTCCCAGCCCTCTTCAGGTGTGATATAACTTTTCTGTGCACACACAGATTCCCCCATGCAAACATACCCACAAAGGGTAATTAAATGGCACATGTTCAGGTTGAACATGCCAATAGCAGGTTTCCTACAATACCTCACATGGAGCCATGTTTCTTTTCACCTAAAAAATAATAAAATACAGTGTGCACTAACCTTTTAATCAAACACAGCATAGCAGGTGGAGGCTGAAAGCCCACCATCATTTGTTGTTGCTGTTGTTTCACAGCTGACCCAGGTATTCTGGTAAGGCTACTGTATTGCTTAGTTACCCTGAACACATCATGTTTTTCAATGTATTAGTGACATGGCATTTTTTTCTGTCAAATACGTACGTGAAAATAAATATAAGCAAGTGATTGCTTGTCTGTAGCATATAAATTCAGAGTCAGGAACGATAGTGATGCCAAACAACCACAGATTGTCCATACAGGTAACTGAGATTGAGCAACCTTTGCTTTCTGATAGTCCAATGTAAACCAACTTTGTTTTATGAATTTGAAATATTATATAAGTTATTTTAACTATCTTATAAAATTAATTAAAATATATAAAATTGACCTTCAGGCTATGTATACAAGGTATACGTGAAACATAAGTGAATTTCACGTTTAGGCTTGGGTCCCATCCCCAAGATATTTAATTATGTGTATGCATATATTCCAAAATCCAAAAAATTCCCAAACGTGCAACACTTCTGGTCCCAAGCACTTTAGATAAAGAATACTCAACCTGTATTTGATTGTACTATACTGAACGAAGTACAATACTAGTGTATTTGGTGGCTATTAGAAACTTGCATAAAGCATTTATTTGAAAACTAGCAGATACACAGCAGGATGATCCCAAGAGTTAAGGTTAGGAGGAGCAGGCAGTTGAAGCCAGGGAAATGAAAAAATGCAAGAGGGCAATGTGTAGGAACCAGTCAAGGACATGCTGAACTCGGGAGGTTGGGTTCCCTCTGAGCTTAGCTGAAATAAAGTGAGATAACTTGGCAGCAACATTTTGAACAAACAATCAAAATGAAAAAGTAATTACTTGCATCCTTGTTTTCAATGTCTTTTCCTTTACTTAACCAAATTCATATGGTGGCCTTGTACTTTGAACTTTAGTGCTATGTTACTCTAGTATATACTCAAATCAATATAAAAACCTTTTTCTTAAGAGTCCTATAGCCATATTTGCTTCACAATATTTTGTTTCCCGATTCTACAGCAGTATAAACTCATTTTAACTGGAAAATATAAAAAGATAGAAAGAACAAAGAAAACCTAAACTATCCACAAGCAATCTTCATAAACACTTTAGCATTTTGTTGTCTTTCAGTCTTTTTTCTACACATACACTTATGTCCCTTAAAATACGGTATTAGGCTGAATTCTTACTTTTATCAGGCTTTTATAGTTAACATGTCATTGTGAGCATTTTCCTTGTCGTTAAGTATTATTTGAAAATGTTTTTCATGATTGGTTAATAGTCCATCCTAAGATTTTATCCTAATGCATTTAAGCATTTATTATTGTACAGTTAGATCATTTTACATTTTTAACTAGTGTAAAATGTCATAAACTTTTCCAAACTTTCATGTTTTCCTAATAGTCTTTTGGAAGACTTCTTAATAGTAGCTTTAATGAGCTATCACTCACATACTACACAATTCATCTCTTTAAAGTGTATAATTTAATAGCTTTTAGTATATTAGCAGAAGTGTGCAACCACTATCATAATCAATCTTAGAACATTTTCATCAACCTAAAAAGAAATCTTGTATACTTCAACCATCACCTCTCAATCCTCCCATTCCCCTCAACCCTAGGCAACCACGAATCCACTTCCTGCTGCTATCGGTTTGCTTATTCTGGGCATTTCATACAAATTGAACCGTATAATATGTTGTCTTTTGTGACTGGATTTTTCACTTAGCATACTGTTTTTAAGGTTTATCCATGTTGTAGAATTTATCAGTAACACATTCCTTTTTATGGCTAAATAATATTCCATTATATGGATAGATTACATTTTGTTTATCCATTCAGCAGTTAATGAGCACTTATTTGGGTTCTTTTGACTCTTTAGCTATATAATTAATGTTGCTATAAACATCTGTGTACAAATTTTTATGTGGACATATGTTTTCATTGCTTTGGGTATATCCTAGGAGTGGAATTCCTAGGTCATATGAACTTTATGTTTAACCTTTTGAGGAACTTCCAGACTGTTTTTCAAAGTGGCTACACCATTTTATAATCCCCCTAGCGGTGAGTGAGGATTTCACTTTCACCACATCTTCACCAATATTTGTTATTATCTGTCTTTTTTTGTTATGGTCATCCTAATGGTTGTGAAGCAGTATGTCACTGTCTTTTTTATTTGCATTTCCCTAATGACTAACAATGTTAAACACCTTTTCATGTACTTATTGTCCATTTGTATATCTTCTTTGGAGAAAGTCTATCCAAGTCATTTGCTAATTTTTCATTTGAGGTTTTTTTATTTTTTTTTTTTGCGACGGAGTTTCACTCTTGTCCCCCAGGCTGGAGTGCAGTAGTATGATCTCAGCTCACTGCAACCTCTGCCTCCTGGGTTCAAGTGATCCTCCTGCCTCAGCCTCCCAAGTAGCTGGGATTACAGGGACCTGCCACCATGCCCAGCTAATTTTTGTGTTTTTAGTAGCAACAGGGTTTCACTATTTTGGCCAGGCTGGTCTTGAACTCCTGACCTCAAGTGATCTGCCCACCTTGGCCTCCCAAAGTGTTGGGATTACAGGCGTGAGCCGCTGCACCCGGCTGGAGTTATCTGTCTTTTTATTATCAAGTTGTAAGAGCTCTTTATGTATCCTAGATACAATTCCCTTATCAGATACAGGATTTGCAAACATTTTCTCCTGTTCTGTGGGTTGCCTTTTTACCTTCTTTCTTTTTCTTTTCTTTTCTTTTTTTTTTTTTGACAGAGTCTTGCTCTGTTGCCCAGGCTAGAGTGCAGTGGCACAATTCTGCCTCACTACAGCCTTGACCTGTTGCCTTCTGAGCTCAAGTGATCTGCCTGGCTAATTTTTTAATTTTTGGTAGAGACAGGATTTTGTCATGTTGTGCAGGTTGGTCTCGAACACCTGGGCTCAGGTGATCTGCCCACCTCAACGGCTCAAAGCGCTGGGATTACAGGTGTGAGCCACTGCGCCCGGACTTTACTTTCTTGATGGTGTCCTTTGAAGGACAATATTTTTAAATTTTGACAAAGTCCCATTTATCAGCTTTTTCTTTTTTCATTTGTGCTCTAGGTTGTCATATCTAAGAAACAGTTGCCTAATGCAAGGTCATGAAGACTTATGCCTATTTTCTTCTAATAGTTTTAGAGCTCTTACTCTTATATTTAGGTATTTGATTCCTTTCCCCCATTATTTTTTATATATGGAATGAGATAAAGGTTCAAATTCATTCCTTTGTATATGGATATCCAGTTGTTCCAGCATCATTTGTTGAAAAGACTATTTTTTCTCCATTAAAAGTTCTTAGTATCCTGTTGAAGATCAACTAACTGTCAATATAAGGTTTTATTTCTGCACTCTCATTTCTATTCCGTGGATATTTATGTCTATCTTTAAGTCAGTACCACATTGTCTTGATAACTAACTTTGTAGTAAGCTTTGAAATTGCAAAGAGTCTTCCAAATGATGGCTTTTAATACATAAAATTAATTGCAGAAAACAATAATGTCTATTTATATGAGCCTTACAACTTTCAAAATTTTTCAGAAATATGATGTTCTTAAATTCTCACAATTGGTCGGTGATGTGAGTAAGGCAAGTATTTTAGGTTCCTTTTACAGATAAATACTTATACCCAAGGCCGTAGCATCAACTGAAAACACACCCCAGACTAGAACCTAAGCCTCTGATTTAATACTCTCTTCTCTTTTCTATTCCTTTTTTTGGGGGGTGGGGGACAGAGTCTCGCTCTGTTACCCAGGCTGGAGTGCAGTGGCGTGATCTCAGCTCACTGCAAGCTCCGCCTCCCGGGTTCATGCCATTCTCCTGCCTCAGCCTCCCGAGTAGCTGGGACTACAGGCGCCCGCCACCACGCCCTGCTAATTTTTTCTACTTTTCGGTTGAGATGGGGTTTCACCGAGTTAGCCAGGATGGTCTCGATCTCCTGACCTCATGATCCACCCACCTTGGCCTCCCAAAGTGCTGGGATCACAAGCATGAGCCACTGTGCCCGGCCACCCTTTTCTATTCTTTCTATGTTCTATCTTCTTGGATGTTGGTATTAAGTCCATAGGACATTTTATCCTGTAATTTATATTAATAAAACATTTTATAGAAACAACAATTTAAAAATACAATTGCTCAGGCTTTCCAAAATTATAAGTGTAATGTGGTTGAAACTACTTTCTTTGATAAATAACCAGTCTAAGAACAATCTCTTTTAGTTCAGTTTCCCACCAGTGATTCTCAGAGACAAGGATTTGAGTGTAAGCAGTCTATCTGAGAAATGGTTACAGGAGGGAGTGGGGAAGTGAAAAAGGGATGGAAGAAAAGTCAGTAAGTGCACACTAATTAATGAAGGGTAATTAATTAATTACTCCCTGGACAACAGGGGCTCTTCTAACTGAGAGAGTCTCACCTCTGAACTGCCTTTATGCGAATGTCCTTCATTTTGGGTTCTAAGTCTAACTGGATTTAACACTCTAGGAGGAAAAAATTTTTTTTTTTTTTTTTTTGAGACGGAGTCTCGCTCTGTCGCCCAGGCTGGAGTGCAGTGGCCGGATCTCAGCTCACTGCAAGCTCCACCTCCCGGATTCACGCCATTCTCCTGCCTCAGCGTCCGAGTAGCTGGGACTACAGGCGCCCGCCCCCTCGCCCGGCTAGTTTTTCGTATTTTTTAGTGGAGATGGGGTTTCACCGTGTTAGCCAGGACTGTCTCGATCTCCTGACCTTGTGATCCGCCCATCTCGGCCTCCCAAAGTGCTGGGATTACAGGCTTGAGCCGAAAGAATCCTATATGAACTTCAAACCATTAAAATCCAATGGTCAATTCTCAGTTCTAACCTTAGCTGATGGAACAGAAGCATTTGACATGGTTGATTGTTCCCAATTGAAAGAGAGAAAAGCAGCCCTTAAAATCTGAGAACTAGCCTGGCACTACAGCTCATTTTCAGGGTTGTAAGGAGCTAGCACTTGGTGTCACAGCTAGGCCATAGTGTTCTATTGGACATTAACAATTTCACAGACTATCAGTATCAGACAGGGTCACGCTGTTACCATGATGAGATTAAAAACAAAACAAAACACCTCACTACTGCACAATTTTGACAAAGCATAGACAAAAGCAAGTTTCACAATGCAAATGTCCCAAAAGTATACCCCTGTCCTAGCTAATATGAGTGACCACTGCCTCTTTATCAATGATAGTTTTAGCCTCACTGTAGTCTTGCCTCCTTTCAG
The DNA here is from genome assembly GCF_001698545.2 of Rhinopithecus bieti. NCBI lineage: Eukaryota > Metazoa > Chordata > Mammalia > Primates > Cercopithecidae > Rhinopithecus > Rhinopithecus bieti. Next base: position 639,394 of record NW_016824934.1, on the reverse strand, counting down.
ATAAGAGTCATTACAGGCTGGGTGTGGTGGCTCACACCTGTAATACCAACACTTTTGGGAAGCCAAGGTGGGTAGATCACGAGGTCAGGAGTTAGAGACCAGCCTGACCAACATGGTGAAGCCCTGTCTCTACTAAAAATACAAAAAATTAGCTGGGTGTGGTGGTGGGTGCCTATAATCCCAGCTACTCAGGAGGCTGAAGCAGGAGAATCGCTTGAACCCTGGAGGTGGAGGTTGCAGTGAGCTGCGACTACGCTGCACTCCAGCCTGGACAACAGAGTGAGACTCTGTCTCCAAAAAAAAAAAAAAAGAGTCATTACAATGCCCAATCATAGAATTATCTATTATCTTCACTTCTTAACAGCATATGATCCAGAGCAGAACTTCACTTCTTCCTTGAATTTCCCTTTATCCCCCTAATATCTGGGTAAAGTTAACTTTCAGTGTATGTATAAGTTCAACTGCAAGTCTGGTGGTTTTGTCTGGAGGAAACGGACACAAATAGAAGTTCCAATGAGATTCAGCTGAAGCCTTCACCACTTTGGAGCAGGACCCTCAACTCAGTCATGTGCACATCTAAGACCCTTTGTGTTACTTGCACACGTTAAATTGGACTCTAATATGTCACTGAAACCCTTCATTGAAGCCCAGTGTTGGATTTACTTTCATAGGAATAACATCCCCTGGGGTTTAAAGAAACAAATCTAAGCAGATTTGTGTTGTTCCTTGGCAAAATTATTTTCTATCCCTCTAACAACACCTGCTGCTAGTTGACTAGCATTTTGCATGTTATCTGCGAAAAGAAAATTCTGCAGGGAGAAGATGCCACAAGTCTAAGAAGTTCATCTTTGAGTCAGCCTCAAGGGCTGTGTTCGAAAGTCTCCGCAGACTAGTTTGAAAAGTTTCAATAAACTTTTCCTTGGGTCACCTTTACAAACCTCAGGCTTTGTCTTTGTTTTCCTGAGAACTTCTCTGTTTAATTTCATCTGCACTAAATCGAGAGATTTTGTCCAGCTGTGGAATAGCAGCAATTGGCCTCTGACCAAGCTCCAGAGACACAAAATTAGTCACTCACCATCCTTGTAGAGCACTCAGCTCTCAGGCACTTTCTCAATATAACACGGTACCTCTTCCAAGCTAACAGCTGCCTCCTTCATGTTTTTCCCCTCATAGGATAACTTGTACACTTACTTTTCTAACTGGCACAATTTTATCAGGGAAAGTTTGGAATTGCAATAGCCAAATTTGGGGAAATTATGACACGAACAAGGTTGTTCATTTGAGTAGTATCTCAAGACAAAAAAACGAAGAAACCCTTACAAGGCGATGTCTTGTTTGTCTAAAAGAGAGAAGATTTTGCTTAACCCAGGAAACATCCCCTTATTGGTTTTTGTACTTTGAGGATTAATAAGACCTGACATTTTAATTGTATGTCTCCATAAAATTATCAAGGACTCAAGTTATGTCAAAACCAATTGTATGTCATTCTCTTTTGTGTGTATATATGTGGAATTTATTTTTCTACATCAAAACTTCCTTCCCTTTTCTTACAGAAGGAGCATAATTAGCTTTTTACAAAAAATAATTTCACATTTGTCTGAAGCTGGCTTCCTTACTTTTTTTCCTTTTCTTTTCCTCTCATTTTCTTCTCTTGGGATACTTTAAAGATTAATTAATTGTTAAAAGCATTCAGTTATGTACTTACTCTAAGATTATAGTCTAGATAAGCAGTCAAAACTATCTAAAAGAAATAAAAAGTTATTAAAAAAAAAAATATTGTGTTTACTTATTTTGGACCCTAATAAAAGGTATATTTAATAAATAGGCCTACCCGTAACAGCAAGGAGATAAAAAGAAAAAAGTTTAATTCTAAAATAAAGAAGATATTTTTCATGATTGAGAGTCTGTAAAAATTAATTTACCATATTAAAATAATGTCTGCATAATAGTTTGGTTTGTTCAAGACCAGAATCAAATTTTTTTAATACAAACTTCTTAAATTTCCTATATGGTTTTATTAAAATTAGATCAATTACTACTTGCTTCAAGGTGAAAAGGTATATGTGTAAAACTATATTCAACCAAAGGGAATGATAATGAATGGTCTGATCAAAGGATTTATTTTATAAAATTCTTCAATGTTTGAAATCATAAGAACTTGTGTGTTAGCAAATTATAATCTCAGATCTTTAGCCAACTTTAAAACCTTAGACAAATTAATACTTAAATACGTTTGTGTGCATTTATAAGCAGGAAGTTTTACAAAAGAGAAACAAATATGAAATGTTGGTCACTAAACACAATATTAGTTTATTTATTGCTTTAATGACAATCGATTAAACAAAATATGAAAATATTTTGAATAACATTATCTATATCTATATTTTTAGTTAGTTATTTTTGCCTCCTCAAACTTTTTAGAATAATATTAAATAAGTGTCAAGGAGAAGAAAATAACTAAGTAAATTTTGGCTTTCAATTCTCTAATTTTCTTTCGTGTCTGGAGAAAAGAAAAGTTGGTTACTTCTGTTAAATTTAACACTTAATATAAATATTTTATTATACTAAATACAATACTGTAATGTTTTATAATACAAACATACAATACAATGGATATGATTTTCTGTTTGTTAGGAAAGGTATAGTATTGTCAGATGGTAAACTTAGTATGATATATCCAATGTTTTATTTACTATACTGATGTGAATTATATTTTAAAATTGTAAATCCTTTAAATTAATATCTTCATATATTTGTATATCTTTATATAGATAATGAAATGCATATCTATGAAGGTATATCAATACATTCTTAACTGCAAATTGTAATGTAAATACTATGCCAAAGGAGAGTAAAATCAGAATTTGGATAGAGTCCTTACTTTTGAAAAAAAAAGTTCTTAATAACTGTGGTTGTTTATTCCCCCGTGTTTTTACAGTTTTGTGGCAGTTTCATCTTTAGATATTTGCAACTTATCCCTTGTCTTCTTTAACCATTCCTAATGTTGCCTTTCCTAAATTAAGCTTCAAATTCAGAAGAAAAAACTGTTACGATGTTTTTTTATACCTAAAGTATAGTTCAGTTTCTTAAAGTGACCGTTAAATAACACAAAGGGCTGCTCCATCACACTATAAAAGAAAGGAAAATATAAATAAATTCGGTTTGTTTAAAACTCTTCAAATTTTAATTCAATATTTGCATGCGCAGTCTTTTGTTCACCAAACACCTGACACTAAAAAAAAACACCTGACACTAAAAAAAGACCGTATCTTCTTAGGCAAATTATATTTACATACGTATGTTAATACCAATATATTGTGGCCTGTCTTAAGATAATGAGATATCTCAATTGATTATTCACAGTTACAGATGAAACTCCTTGTTTTACTTTCCCCACTTCTCACTATTGCACTTGACTAGTCTTGAAGAAATAGTCTTTCCAGCCGGGCGCAGTGGCTCACACCTGTAATCCCTACACTTTGGGAGGCTGAGGTGGGTGGGTCACCTAAGGTCAGGAGTTTGAGACCAGCCTAGACAATATGGTGAAAACCCATCTCTACTAAAAATACAAAAATCAGCTGGGTGTGGTGGCACACATCTGTAATCCCAGCTACTCAGTAGGCTGAGGCAAGAGAATCTGCTTGAACCCAGGAGGCGGAGGTTGCAGTGGGCTAATATCATGCCACTGCACTCCAGCCCAGGTGACAAAGCAAGACTCTGTCTCAAGAAAAAAAAAAAAAGTCTCTCTAGTCTCTCTATGACTGTTTGCTCTCAAGTTTATATTTTAAAAAGGCATGCTCATGTATAAACTGGTAATATTAACTGTCTACTAAGATACTTTTTTCAGGATTCTACATTCACAATCTGTGTTTCTCTTTTTGTTCATAAGAAGTCTGAATAACTGTTAGTGGTAATAATTCAAATACATGGTAATCCTTAGAGGCCTATTGCTTGAATTTCAGAATTTCATTGAATAAGCAAGACATAGCCATCTTGTCTGTGTGGCAGCAACAATAAAATGTGTAAAAACTTCAATTATTGGCCAGGCGTGGTGGCTTACGCCTGTAATCCCAGCACTTTGGGAGGCCAAGGCGGGCGGATCAGGAGGTCAGGAGATTGAGACCATCCTGGCTAACATGGTGAAACCCCCGTCTCTACTAAAAACACAAAAAAATTAGCCGGGCGTGGTGGCGGGCGCCTCTAGTCCCAGCTGCTGGGGAGGCTGAGGCAGGAGAATGGCGTGAACTTGGGAGGCGGAGCTTGCAGGGAGCCTAGATTGCAGCACTGCACTCAAGCCTAGGTGACAGAGCAAGACTCTGTCTCAAAGAAAAAAACAAAACCTTCAATTGTTTTGTTTTAACGTCTCTAAACTTAATGGTTCCCACACCATATAGGCTCTTCTATCACTTTTCAGCTAGTCAGCTAAGCTTTATAAAATATCATTGGCCAGGTAGGGTGGCTCCTCCCTGTAATGTTGGCACTTTGGGAGGCTGGGGTGGGCAGATTGCTTGAGCCCAAGAATTCAGGTTCAGTCTGGACAACATAGCAAGACCCTGTCTCTAAAAAAAATTTGCTAGGTGTGGTGTCACATGTCTGCAGTCCCAGCTACTTGGGAGGCTGAAGAGGGAGGATAGCTTGAGCCCAGGAGATTGAGGCCACAGTGAGCCATGATCGCACCACTGCACTCCAACCTGGCCAACAGAGTGAGACCCTATCTCAAAATAAATAAATAAATAAATAAATAAATAAATAAATAAATAAATAAATAAATAAAATGTTATTGTTTGCCTTTCCCATATTACTGCAGCACTAACCAACCACCTTCCCTTCCTTCACCTGAAAAAAGAATTCCATGATTACTTAACCTCTATCAGGGAACTCTCCATTCCTTTATGGACCTACTAGAGACTCCCTTGGGCATGCCTGATTTAATTTTGTGATTGTTCCTACTTAAAAAGAAAAACTAAAGCTTGCCAGGGAGCCTAGGCCATCACAAGCTTGAATTTACCCTTGAAATAAAAGCTTCTCACAGAAACTAAATCAGTCCACATGGGTTGGGTACTGTGGCTCAAGCCTGTAATCCCAGCACTTTGGGAGGCCGAGGTGGGCGGATCACCTGAGGTCAGGAGGTCTAGACCAGGCTGCCCAACATGATGAAACCCCGCTCAACATGGTGAAAGCCCGTCTCTACTAAAAATACAAAAATTAGCCCAGCGTGGTGGTGTGTGCCTGTAATCCCAGCTACTTGGGAGGCTGAGGCAGGAGAATCGCTTGAACTCCAGAGGCGGAGGTTGCAGTGAGCCGAGATCCCACTGCTGTACTCCAGCCTGGGAGACAGAGTGAGACTTCATCAAAAAAAAAAAAAAAAAAAAAAAAAAAAAAATCAGTCCAGTTGGCCATATTAATTGCTCTTGCCCAGACCTCCCAACTACAGACAGATAAAATATTTGTACTGATAGTAGGCATTATTTGGGTTAGTCCATGACTTCAAAATGCTTTAGAAACAAAAGAATTTCCTAACCATTACAGGAACCCTTATAAAATGGATAGGGAATTAAAGAAACTTGAAATGTTTTGGTAGTATCTAAAGAGATAGCCAAAATAAAAGTCAGAGTTTAACAAAATCCTCATATTACCTACAATAGCAGAGAGAAATTAGCCACAATATGGAACCACAATTGGTGGGGCAACTTTAAGAAGTATTGCTGATGTTTCCAATGTATCCCCTATATGCCAAATATTTATATCTCATTCTCTCAATTCCTCTAGGTCTTTGCTCAAATATGACCTTATGAATGACATCTTCCCTGACCACCCTACATGAAATAATAATCTTCTTCTCTCCCACACTGCTTTGTACTTTACAGCAATTTGCCTATCCTCTGTCTCTCCTCACTAGCATGTAAGCTCCACGAAGCTTTTTGTTCTGTTCATTCCTGTTACCTTCAGTACTTAGAAAGGTCTACCACATAATAGTACGGAATAAATGTTCATTAAATAAATAAAATGTACTTTCCTAACTCCACTGCGCTTGGCAGCATTCATTTATTCATTCAACAAACACTACCTTTTATTTTTCAATCACTTGTGTTAACATCTGCTGATCAACAGTGACTAATGCCTGCTTTCAACGAAGTTATGGTTTAGCCAGAGGGAAACATTGACAAGTAAACAGGCAATTTAAAGCATGGCGTGATAATGCTGTGACAGATACTGTGGAACTGTATAGCAGACTTACCTAGCTCGGTCTTGAGGGAATCAGGGTAATTCCTGGAGGAAGCAATGTCCTAGCAAAGGCATGAAAGACAAGGAATTAATCCAGGTGAAAAATTAGGAGAGAGTCAAAAGTGTTTCATGCCAGGCATAGTGGCTCAACTTGTAATCCCAGCACTTTGGGAGGCCAAGGTAGGTGGACCACTTGAGGACAGGAATTCCAGACCAGCCTGGGCAACGAGTAAGACCCCGCCTAAAAAAAAAAAAAAGGTTTCATGCAAAGAGAACAGTCTGCAGAAAGGCTGAGCAGTGAGGGGATGTTGCTAGACCTAAAAGTTTACCCCTCCCCACTCTCCAAGGTGGAGATTTGTTTCCTGTATTGAGTCTTTGCATATGTTGTTCCCTCTGCTGGGAATGGATGGAATGCCACCCTGTTTCCCACTTCATTACCTCTGCAACCTGAAAAATCCTTTACTATGTGGCTTTTTTTTCTTCTCTTTCTCTCTTTTAAAATAAATTTTTACAGGAATGGGGTCTCGCTATGTTGGCCAGGTTGTCTTGAACTCCTGGCCTCAAGCGATCCTCTCACCTCAACCTCCCAAAGTGCTGGGATTACAGGCATGAGCCACCATGCCCAGCCTCTTTCTCTCCCTCTTTTTATAGATATGATCTCACCCTGTCATCCAGGCGCCAAGTGCAGTGGTGCAATCATAGCTCACCACAGCCTTGAACCCCTGGGCTGAAGGGATTATCCTGCCTCAGCCTCCTCAGTACGCGGATTACAGGTGTGTGCCACTGTGCCCTACTTGGCTCTTCTTGTCTCACATAAGCCAAAATAATCACTTCCTTCTCATCCCTTTACTATAGTGTTTTCCTCCATTATATCCCTTAGCAATGTTTTTCTTCAACATTACATGAAATTCCTTAGAGAACAGAAAATATGTCTTACATATTTTGTATCTTTAGATACCAGGAACCCAAAAGGGCTGGCATAGACACTCACTAAATATTTGTTTAATGAATGAGTGGATTATTTATTCTGCTTCTGCTTCACTTGGACAAGACTGGAGAAATCCCAGGACTTTTCTGCATCAAGAAAAGAGCAGTGCCATATGTCTGCAGAGTCAACATCTCAATTTATATCTATGTTACTGATATAAATGTATATTTATATTATAGATATAAACCGAGATGGGTGTAGCTATAGATACAGGTGATATCTATTATATCTATCCATATTCTAGTTCTTGCCTGATTAGTAAAGAAGGTAAAGAACCACAGATGAACTTTATTCCATAAACGTGTTGATATTTGTCTCCTGCTAGTTCTGTGGAAGCAGAAGCTGAGATTGGCTTGGCATGTAAGATACTTAGTGACCACCTCCTGTGAAGGGAAGGAGAGGATGTGGGATTTTAAGAAAACTGTAACGTAGACTCCTCAAAGCCTCAGCCAATGTCCTGAGGAGTCCTAGGCACATACGATCTCATTCAGAATTGTCCCACAATGACCTAAAATAGCCAGGCCTTCATGCCCAGGGTGCCATTAGTACATCAGCATGTGAATGTAGGCCTCCCAGGAAGGGCACGTGCTTGGGTGTGACAACAGTTTAGGGAAACCTCAATGGGAGTGAAAGCTGGAAGCTGTCTGATTACCACATTCCCAGCAGCCAGGGCAACAAACCCTTCCTTGAAGTAGGATCCCTGTATCTACTGAAGCCTTACTCCAAAAACATACAGTCATAATTTCAAAGGAGGTAGGTTATGTTCAAATTTCTCTAACAAGAATGTACATATTTTAAACGGTTTGAAAAACATCAAAGATGTATGATAGACATCAGTATATTGGAAATATACTAAAAATAAATTTTTCTCAGAGATACTATTGGCATTTGAAGCTATTGCCATGTAGCTCCCTTTAAGTTATTGATGGGCAATACTTTTATGCCAGAATTTTAGTTTACTTTATCCCACAAAACATCTAACATTTTCCATGGCAGATTGCAGATCACTCTCTCCTATGAATTTCATTTTTCCCATCCGTTTTCCATGACACCAGGAGCCAACTATCCAAACAAATCATACTTAAACTGATTCATATGGTAGCCCTACCCTTGGAATATTTTATATTATAAAATAATTCGGCTGGGCACGGTGGCTCACACCTATCCCAGCACTTTGGGAGGCTGAGGCAGAAGGATTGCTTGAGCTCAGCGGTTCCAGACCAGCTTAGGCAAGATGGTGAAATCCCATCTCTACAAAAGATACAACTATTAGCCAGGTGTGGTGGCACACACCTGTGGTCCCAGCGACTTGGGTGACTGAGGCGGGAGGATCACTTGAATCTGGGAGGTTGAGGCTGCAGTGAGCCAAGACTGCACCACTGCACTGCCACCTGGACAAGAGAGTGAGACTCTGTCTCCAAAAATAAATAAATAAATAAATAAACAAATAAATAAATAAATAAATAAATATTTGAACTTTTTTTCTTTTTTTTTTTTTTTTTTGAGAAGAGTCTCACTCTGTCACCGCAGGCCTGGAGTGCAAGGTGGCACAATCTTGGCTCATGCCCTCTGCCGCCCTGGTTCAAGGATTTCTCCTGCCTCAGCCTCCTGAGTAGCTAGGATTACAAGTGCCTGCTACCGCACCCAGCTAATTTTTATATTTTCAGTAGAGACAGGGCTTCACCATATTGGTCAGGCTGGTCTTAAACTCCTGACCTCGTGATCCACCTGCCTCAGCCTCCCAGAGTGCTGGGATTACAGGCGTGAGCCACTGCGCCCAGCCTCCTTGAACTTACTTTAAAGCAACAAAACCAACTGATTTCTTGAAATTTGTTTAATATAACAGATATTATTGAAGAATTTTACTTACAAGTCTTTCTTTTTTGTTTCCTTACTTAAGGGAAAAAAATTACCTTTTATTTGAAAAAAATCACTTTTCCTCTGCATCTAATGATTTTTTTCCTCTTGGTCTCCTTTTTTCTTACCTGTGTCACCCTACATCATCCTATTCTTTGCTATTAAAATTAACGGCAAATCCACAATTACTTTCGCACCAACCTAATATTGTTGTTCTTTCTTCAGGACCGCATTTCTTATCTGCTCTAGCCAATGCTTCAAGATTTCTTAGCTCTTTTCTTTCACACCTTACATGGATATTGCTACCAATAGGATCCAGAGGTCACGCAGAACATACTAAGGGCTAATTCTGCATCAAAAAGAATTAAACTTTTTTTTTTTTTTTAAGAGACAGGGTCTTGCTCAGGCTGAAGTGCAGTGGTGTGATTTCAGCTCACTGCAACCTCAACCTCCTAGGTTCAAGCAATCCTCCTGCCTCAGCCTCCTGAGTAGCTGGGACCACAGACATGCACCACCATGCCTGGCTAATTTTTTGTATTATTTTTTGTAGAGATAGCGTCCCCCTATGTTGCCCAGGTTTGTCTCAAACTCCTGGCCTCAAGTGAGCCACCTGCCTCAGCTTCCCAAAGTGCTAGGGTTACAGTCGTGAACCACCATGCCTGGCCAAGAATTACACTCTTATGGACAATTGAAAAATAGTCTGCCAGGCCCTCAAACCTCAAGGCTCTTGAGGTATCAGCTGTATCATCTGTTACCCCTATGCACTTACATCTCTAACTCTCACTCAAGCTGGTATTCTTTCTCTCTGCCTTTTTATGAGACTACAAAATGGCATTCAGGTCCATTCAGGTCAGTTCATAAAATGCTACTGGGGCACTTGTTTGCCAGACACTATAACAGGAACTAGAGGAATAAAGATAGTACCGGCCCTCCAGGATCCTGCCATCTGATGGGGTAGACATTCATACAAACAAATCATTCCATACTAAGTTGTAAATGTTAACAGAGAGGTATAGGTATATACAGTGTGCTATCAGAGGACAATAACAGGCACTTAGCACAATTTAGGGGTTAAGAAAGGTTTCTAGAGGCAATAACAGCTGATATTACCAGAGTATTATGTGCAGGTCACGAGGGGAGGTTGGAAAGGTAGCCCATGGGGGTAATGTATGCCACCAAGAAGCGGCTACTGTATTCTGTAGGCCACAGGGACCCGCTGAAGAGTTTTAAGCAGAGAAGTCCCTTGGATTTTAGAAAAACATTTGCACTGGCATGACATGAAGGATGACTCTAAAGCAGTGGTTCTCCATGTGCCTGGACCAGCAGCTTTAGCATCTCCTGGAACTTGTTAGAAATGCAAATTTTCGAGCCCCATCCCAGACCTATTGAATCAGAAACTCTGGAAGCGGGGCCCAGCTGTCAGTGTTTTAACAAGACCTGCAGGTGATTCTGATATAGATCAAAGTTTGGGGACTACTACTCTAAATCAGCAGGAAACACTTGACAATGTCTGGAACAGGGCTTAGATTAGGGTCAAGACAGCAAGGTGCAAAATTTAAAAAGCTCCAAAATCCTCAGTAACCAGAAGAAGTAGCATTTTAATACAATATATTTTAAAATAAAAATTAATACAAAAAATCCATGATAAACCATCAAAATTCTAGTTTAATTAATTACTTTTTGGGGGGGACTCCATGTCTAAAAAAAGGCAATTAAGACTTTTAGACTTCATTTCTAACAAAAAGGAATTAATTAAACTTATTTTTTGTAGTGCAATCATAGCTCACTGCAGCCTTGAACTCCCACGCTTAAGTGATCCTCCCACCTCAGCATCCCAAGTAACCACAAGTAGCTGGGACTACTGGTGCACACCACCACACCTGACTAATTTAAAAAAATTGTTCTTTTTGTAGAGATGGTATCTTGGTCTGTTGACCAGGCCCTTCTCTTTTTTTTGAGATGGAATTAAGTTCTTGTTGCCCGGGAGTACAATGGTGCAATCTCAGCTCACTGCAACCTCCACCTCCCACGTACAAGTGATTCTCCTGTCTCAGCCTCCAAAGTAGCTCAGATTACAGGCATGCGCCACCACGCATGGCAATATTTTTTTTTTTGTATTTAGTAGAGATGGAGTTTCACCATGTTAGTCAGGCTGTGCGCGAACTCCTGACCTCAGGTGATCCACCCGCCTCGGCCTCCCAAAGTTCTGGGATTACTGGCATGCACTACCGTGCCCGGCCTAGACCAGGCTTTTCTCAAATTCCTAGCCTCAAGCAGTCCTCCCACCTTGGCCTCCCAAAGTGCTGGGATTACAGATACCACTGCACCTAACCCAAAATTCTAAATAAAGGCAGGCTGTTTGTTTTTAGGTCCTGTGTTATTGCGCAATGGGGACAGTTGTTTTCAGTCAGCTTGGGGTTCCCAGAGTTCACATGGCTGTCACATTCCCCATCAGGCAGATTTATGGGGATTGACAAAGGCGAGTGGACAGATTGGGTAACATGGGTCAGGGCCAGCTGTTGAGAGCCATGCAGCACAGCACCCTCCATACCTAGAAGGGCTGTATGCTTGGTTTCATGCTCTGCTTTCATTGTTTTGAAATTCCAAATAAGTTTTGAAGAAGAGGACCTGCATTTTCGTTTTGCACTGGGCCCTCAAAGTTTCCGTGAAATTGTTTTGGGGGGGGCATCTTTTTTTCCTCCCTTCAAATTTTATACCAGTATAGTGTAAATTCAGTCTTTTTATTGTTGTTGTAGAACTTTTATTAACTTACCAGGTGACATTTTAAGTGTACATAGGGCACACATCTTTTTTCTTTTGCTGCGGGCTCCAGTGTGACTTAGCATTGTGTGATCATCACAACTTGGTGGTGCTACTGGCATCTGTGGGGAGTGGTCAGGGATGCTGCTAAACACCCTACAATGCACAGGACAGTCCCCCACAACAAGGAGTTATGCCATCCAAAATGTTAACAGTGCTGAGATTGATAAACTCTGATCTCTAGGGAAAGGAGGTTGTTAACAGTGTCTTGAAATGGGGCAGTAATAGCAAATATGGAACTACTTAGAACTCAACGATTAATCAGCTAGGAGGAAGTGGAGTTTGAGAGAAAAAGACTTGCAGAATTTTTGCTTGTTTAGGGCATAAGTTAGTACAGCAAATTCAGGAGGAAGAAAGAGGCAGAAAGAAGTGAGGCAAGGCCAGGCGCAGTGGCTGATGCCTGTAATCCCAGCACTTTGGGAGGCTGAGGCAGGCGGATCTCACGAGGTCAAGAGATGGAGACCATCCTGGCCAACATGGTGAAACCCCATCTCTACTAAAAATACAAAAATTAGCTGGGCATGGTGGCGCGGGCCTGTAGTCCCAGCTACTTGGGAGGCTGAGGCAGGAGAATCTGCTTGAACCCGGGAGGTGGAGGTTGCAGGGAGCTGAGATCGTGCCACTGTACTCCAGCTTGGCAACAGAGCGAGTATCCGTATAGAAAGAAAGAAAGAAAGAAAGAAAGAAAGAAAGAAAGAAAGAAAGAAAGAAAGAAAGAAAGCAAGCAAGCAAGCAGGCAGGCAAAAAAAAGATAGGAGTTTGAGGCTGGACATCAAATGGAGGTGTTTGTTTCAGGGCAAGCATCTGAAGTTCTGAAGAGAGTTTAGAACTGTCAACAGGTACCTCTATTATAGACCTCTGCCCTGCCCAACACCTCTGGGCAATTCTATTCCCTCTGCCTTGGAAAATGGTTGCCACAGCAAAACCAGAAGACAAGAAAGGCAATTTTAGGTTTTTTAAGTACCCAAATGATTTTTCTGAAACTCATGGTGGAGAAATAGTTTTGAACGTTTCAAATATTTAAGCCTAACGAGCTCTTAGGATAGAGTTCGTTGTCATGCTCTAAGTAACAGGCTAAGGACAACAGGCAAGGATCCAAGTACTTTTTCCTTTTCCCTGCGAGGAAATAAAGATTCTACAGGTGTGGGAAGAAGAAAAACACAAAGGATGTAGAGAAAGAAACGTCTGGGACAACGGAATTGGGTTGGGGTGCATCATGTGGCCACAGGCAGAATCAGCATCAAAATCTCTCTGAGCTCCACCTAAGCAGGTACCAAGGAGCTGTCTTTCCTGATTTTTCCAAGGTGCTATATCTGGGGAGATCAATACAAGATCAGCAGCCAGAATATTCCCCAGGAATGACACCTACCTATGGGCAGCCCTCCTTCCCAATAGCTCAGAACAGGTGTAGGCCCCAGGATACAGGGAAAGCCCCATCACCTATTCTTAGGCAGCACTGAAGGGTGCCACATTCCATTGCGGATGAATGACAAGGTAATCTCCCACTGCTTTGGTTAAGTTTCATAGGTGTTTCTCTAGAATTGTTTCTAGATGACTTTTTCTTCTTTTTCAGTTTTTATATCAGCAGAGGGTAAATTCAGTTTTCATACCAAATGTTTTAAGCTTTCTTTATTGCCATTAATAAAAGACAAAGGCCAGACACAGTGGCTCACGCCTGTAATCCTAGCACTTTGGAAGACTGAGGTGGGCAGATTGCTTGAGCCCAGGAGTGTGAGATCAGCCTGAGCAAAATGGCAAAACCTCATCTCTATAAAGAATACAAAAATTAGCCAGGCATGGTGGGGTGTGCCTGTAGTCCCAGCTACTTGGGAGGCTGAGGTAGGAGGATCACCTAAGCCTAGGGAGGTCAAGGCTGTAGTGAGCCATGATCACACCACTGCACTCCAGCCTGGATGATAGAGTGAGACCCTGTCTCAAAAAATAATGATAATAAAATAAAAGGAAAGGATCCAGGCACTGTGTAATCCCAGGACTTTGGGAGGCTGAGATGGGAGGAATGCTTGAGCCCAGGAGTTTGAAACAAGTCTGGGCAACAGAGGGAGACCCTGTCTCAAACATAAAAAGAAAAGGCAAGATTTTGTTTGTTTGTTTTAGAGACAGGATCTAACTCTCTCGCCCAGGCCAGAGTGCAGTGGTGCAATCATAGCTTACTGCAACCTCGAACTCCTGGGCCCAAGTGATTCTCTAGCCTCCATCTCCCAAGTATCTAGGACTGTGGGCGTGCCACCATGCCCAGCTAATTTTTTTTTGTAGAGACAGGGTCTTCCTTTGTTGTCCAGGCTGGTCTTGAACTCCTGGCCTCAAGCAATCCTCCTGCCTTGCCCTCTCAAAGTGTTGGGATTATGGATGTGAGCCAACATTTCTGGCAAGAATTTTCTTTGTTGTTTACTCTTATGAGATAGATTGTCTAGCTCTAAGACAATTGCTTTGTATTTCCTGGGTTTTTTAAACCCCCTTTTATTTATTTATTCCTTTATTCATTTGCCCACATATTTATTTTCTATAACACTGCACCCCTGGGTGCCTTTGAAGGCAGAGATATTATCTTGTTCAACATTGTATCACCTGACCTTGGCACAGTACCAGAACATAGTAGGTGTCTCTCTAGTGGAGGCTGTAGGGCACTGCCCAGATCCCCCCTTTTAGGACCAAGGCACTCATCCCGCTAGGTGCAGCTCTGTTACAGCTCACAACGATTCCAATAACTGGTGGATAAAGAAGTACAGAGGCTCAGTCCCCTTGCCAAGCCAACACCAGAGCTCCCAGTAAGATTGGCTGAGGCCACTATTGCAAATTCATTCCAGTTCAACTCTTTCTGACCAGTTCTGTTTCCCTCAAACCCTTACAAGGGTGATCCTCAAGAATGCTCCCCAGTAACCCTCCTTAAGCAAATATCTACCTAGAATCCATTTCCTAGGAAGCCAACCTCAGACAGTGCTTAATAAATATTTGTTGAATAAATGGATGAATGGGCTCTTCCATTGTAAACGATGCAGTTCCTCACCCTGGGCAGACTGCATCTAGTGGAAGACTTCTGACCTTTATTTGTGTATTCAACGTTTTATTTTCTCATCTCAGGCCCTAAAAGTCAGAGCCCAGCCTCAAATAATTCACCCGACCCTGGGGTCATGCATGACTTTCATATGATGATAGTATCCATACTGAATTGTTGCAGTTATATTGTCATTTGACCACCAGATGGCAGAGGTGACACTTGGAAAGCCTCTCTTTCTGGCCCTGGGTTGCCTATTCCAGGATTTAACATTAAACCCAAATTACCCATTTAGTGCCATTAATTCCCAAGCCCTTGTAATTATGGCATTGTTTCATTTTGCAGGAAAGTGTCACTGCCACAATTGGCTCATTTGCATATAAAAAGGAGGGTTTGGAATATAATGGAAAGAGCCCAGGACTGAGCATCAGAATCACTGCACACCAGTCACTTTCTCCATTTGAACATGTTTCTTCATCAGTTAAAAAAAAAAAAAAGACAGAGAATTCCAGCCCTGCGTGCTTCACAGGTCTTTTGTGAGGAATAAATGAAAATTACCGGGGTTGGAGGAAAGGGCCTGATTGAAGTTCTCCCTAGTCCAGGAGAGCTCCGAGTATGGGAAGTGGGATCAAGTCTGTGTAGGTGGAGGGGCCCTACCTGGGTTCCTAGGCTCTCTTGAGGCTCAGACCTTGGGGTAAAGGAAAGATAGGATAGCAGCTCCTGGAATGCTGCGATGCAGATTTTAGAAAAAAAATACTCCATTGTCTTGTAGGCAAGGTGGGAAGCACAGTAGAACTAGGGTGAATTTTATAGGGCACCTAACTAAATTGAGGGTTAGTACTAGTGACATCAGGTCAGGACTAAGACATATCTTTATCTACTTGTTTCTTATACAAAGCTATATGATTTTTTAAAAACCCAGAACATCCCAGAGTTCACACATTCAATTGAAACTAGTCCCCTTTAGAAAAATCACCTTAGGGGCCATATATTTGTTTCTTCAAAATTAGTATAGTCTCTGATATTTTGGAAATCCTTTTGGATGTTGCTTTTAAACATTCTCTTCAGCTTCCTCAATGGCATAGACATCTTTATTCTTTGGAACTGTATTTCATTTTTAGAAACCATCAGCAGTAATTTTAAGACTTGGCAGGTGTGATTAAGAGGGCGTGGTGGTGATCAATTCATCAAATAGACAAAAGCAAGACTAGGCCATAAATAGTACGGCTGATTTTCTTATGTCATCAAAATACACAAAACAATGCCAAAGAAAGAGTTTGTTTGTTTGTTTGTTCGTTTGTTTTTAAGATGGAGTCTTACTCTGTCACCCAGACTAGAGTGCAGTGGTGTGATCTTGGCTCACTGCAACCTCCGCCTCCTGGGTTCAAGCGATTCTCCTGCCTCAGCCTCCCAAGTAGCTGGGATTACAGGCATGTGCCACCATGCCTGGCTAATTTTCTTTGTATTTTTAGTAGAGACAGGGTTTCACCATATTGGTCAGGCTGGTCTTGAACTCCTAACCTCGTGATCTGCCCGCCTCAGCCTCCCAAAGTGCTGGGATTACAGACATGAGCCACCGAGCCTGGCCAGAAAAAAAAAGGAAAAAAAAAAGAAGAGTTTTATATACTCAAAGTAATTACAAGAAAATTAAAAGAAGTGTGAAAGGTCACACTAATTTGGACATGCAAATTTGGGGGCATAGTTTTAACCAATCAGGCAGCAAATACTTTTATGTTTCTGCAAGTTAGGACTTTCTAAGCAAATTTTACCAGGGACCTGGACAGTCATTTATGGATCAGATAGTGAGAGAAACCTGAAACATGCACAAGAGAAATTTACTAGACATAGACAGGAGACCTTTATAACACACACATCTCCACTGGAGATTACCTTCTGGAGAGAGATTTACCTCTTGCTGAACCTGGAGGTATGAGTTTACTTTTCGAGGGGTGTGAGTGATACGGTTGGGATGTTTTGTCCCTTCCAAATCTCATGTTAAAACGTAATCCCAAAGTTGGAGGTGAGGCCTGGTGGAGGTATTTGGGTCATGGGGACGGATTAATCATGAATGGCTTATTGCCCTCTGCATGGTAATGCATGAGTTCTTGCTCAGTTAGTTTATGCAAAAGTCTGACACCTCCCACCTCACTCTCTCTTGATCCCTGTCTTGCTATGTGACATGCTGGCTCCCCCTTCACCTCCCACCGTGATTGTGTTTCCCGGGGCCTCACCAGAAGCAGATGCCAGCACAACACTGCTTATACAGCCTGCAGAACCGTGAGCCCAGATAAACCTCTCTTCTTTATAAATTGCCCAGCCCTGGGTACTCCTTTATAGCAACACAAAGGGACTAACACCAGGGGATGAGACCTGGATTGTGGAGACATCCCAGGGTGGTAAAGTGGTGACACTGGGCTTACCTTTCCCCAGAAGAAATTTATTTATATTCCAAAGGGTTAAAGCAAAAACTCAGGAATCTTCCCATTGTGTTTCCAAAGAAACTCTCGGAAGAAGGGAGAAGTACAGCTGCCTCTCCCGTCTACATCAACACCTAGATTAAATTTGGGGAGGGGAGGTTCCTCACTTATAACACATATTACTTACATGTAGAGTTTTGTTCAACCACCTCTCATTGTATCATTAAAGGATAAGAATTTGGGTATGGGGGATTCATGGGGTTGTTTTATGCTATAAGTAAATAACAGTAATCTGCTCTGCTCCAGAAACCTTATGTGTGCACGCAGGATAATATTAGTTAATATGGATAGTAAAAACTTTACACAGTGCCCAAGGGTGGTGGCTCACTTCTATAATCCCAGCCCTTTGGGAGGCCAAGGCCAGCAGATTACCTGAGCTCAGGAGTTTGAGACCAGCCTGGGCAAGATGGTGAAACTCCATCTCTACATATTAAAAAATATATATATAGCTGGGTATGGTGGTGCCTGCTTGTAGTCCCAGTTACTTGGGAGGCTGAGGTGAGAGGATCACTTGAGCTCAGTAAGGTCGAGGTTGCAGTGAGTCATGGTCATAACCACTGCTCTCCAGTCTGAGTGACAGAGTGACTGGGTTTGGAAAAGTAGTTTGTCAGGTGAGTAAGATTGTGAGTTTCCTGTCTCAACAATAGCAACAACAACAAACCCCAACACAATATTTACCTTTTTCAAAAGATTGGAACTGTGTTTTATACACTGTCTTTTCCCTTTGCAGAACCCTGGTAGAACCCTACTGTCAAAAGTGGACATCAAACTTTTCCATCTCTTCCTGTCCCAGGGATTCCTTCTTTAGATGTCCCCCAAAAACCACAGTAGTGAGCTACTAGTCCTGTCTCCTATGGAGAGGGCTAAGAATTGGGATTGCCATATGGACAGATATTTTGAGTGGGGAATAATGTGGGGATACGAGAATGCTTTGTGCAACAAGAATGAAAAAAACCTTTCTTTTCAAAAGCATTTTAATCAAACAAAGATGGTGCTATGCATTTTAAATTTTATATGATTAAAAGAAAAACTTTAGACAAATTAAATTTAACAGAGTTTGAGTAATAAACGATTCTCAAATTAGGCAGGTTCAGGGTGACCCCAGGGCTTTGGCATGGTTGGATAACATTTATGGACAGAAAAAGTGACCTGGAAAAATGATGTACAGAAACAACTGGATTGGTTACAGCTGGGCATTTGCTTTATTTGAACCTGGTTTGAACAGCTGGCTGCTTGTGATTGGCTGAGACTCTGCTACTTAAGAGATCAGTTTACAGTCTGTTTAACATCAAGTTAGGTTGCAACCAACGAAGTATGGAGAAAACAGTAAGCCAAACTTAAAATATGTAGGGAGGCCAAACTCAATTTAACAATACGGTTTTCTATCTGTGCCCAACACAACCATCAGCTTTCTTTAAGATGACAGTAATATGATCCAAATGGTAAAAAATGGCAGGTTTGTGGTAATTTGGGCTTGTTCCAGTTAGTAACTCTACAACCTATAAACACAGGCCTTAAAGGTTTATTAAGCCCATGTTAGAACAGTAAAGAAAATTTAAGAAAGAAAAACTCACTTACAATCTTACTGGCCTGACAAATTGCTTTTCCAAACCCATTCTTTTCCAAACCTTGTTCATAGTACCCATTATTTTATAAAGCTGAAAATACAATGTATATACAATTTTCTGTTCTAATATTTTTAGGTCATATTATTTTACAATGATTTTTACTTATTACTAAATTTTCTTTTAAACTTTAAATATTTGTTTATTTGATATAAAAGTGCAAGCAACAACACGGATAAATTTGAAAACAGTATTGTGCAATGTTATGAACAAAGTAATTTTCTATTTGATAGTTGTATTTCATAATAAATTCAGTATATTATTTCAACTGAGCTGGCAAATTATTCTAACATACTTTTGCATCTCTGTGTAAATATTTGTTCTGTGTCCTTTTCTGTATCAA
The DNA here is from genome assembly GCF_001698545.2 of Rhinopithecus bieti. Taxonomy (NCBI): domain Eukaryota; kingdom Metazoa; phylum Chordata; class Mammalia; order Primates; family Cercopithecidae; genus Rhinopithecus; species Rhinopithecus bieti. The sequence goes on along the minus strand of NW_016824934.1, from coordinate 620,046 downwards.
TGCTGTATATCACATTAAAAATATGCTATTATTAAAACAATCCAGAAATAAACAGCATGGACAATGAGGGTCCCCTGTAATTCCACTCCCAGAAGAAACATTGTCTATAGTTTATGAATACTCTTCTCAGCTCTACTCCTTATTAAAAGCTGGAAATACTTTTGTAGTTTGCTGCCACACAGTGGTAAAGTAAGCACCACTGCACACTGCCACTGCAGAGGACTTGCTGGCCTGGTTATCCTAACTCAACAATTTGCAGAGCTATTCATGTCGGGCACTGTGCTGGGCACTAGGAATCTAAAGATGGTGCCCAATGTGGAAAAGTTTATAAATCAGTAGGAAGACCGACAAGCATAAGAATAATTACCATGGACTAACAAACTGATAATGCTGTCACTGAGACAGAAATCTAAGTACGATGGAGAATAGGAATTTCTTGTCAGATTTCATTGAGGAGGTAAAATTTGAGATGGAGCCTCAAGTGTGAGGAAGTTTCTCAGGTGGGAGTAAGAAGGACTTCCCAGCAGAGAGCATGGTCGATGAAAGGACAATGCTTGCAGGGAACACTGAGGTCACTCAAGTGGAAACTTTGTGTATGGGGAAGGAAGAGAGTGGTGTCACACAGACAACAGCCACAACGTATTCTTATATGGGAAGGAGTTGTGTTTTTGTTTTTTGTTTTGTTTGTTTTTTCTGAGTTGGAGTCTAGCTCTGTCATCCAGGCTGGAGTGTGGTGGCACGATCTCAGCTCACTGCAACCTCTGCCTCCTGGGTTCAAGCAATTCTCCTGCCTCAGCCTCCTGAGTAGCTGGGATTACAGGCTCCTGCCACCACACCAGGCTAATTTTTGTATTTTTAGTACAGATGGGGTTTCACCATGTTGGCCAGGCTGGTCTCTAACTCCTGACCTCAAGTAATCTGCCCTCCTCGGCCTCCCAAAGTGTTGGGATTACAAGTGTGAGCCACAGCACCCAGCCCCTCAGGAAGGGATTGTTTAGGAAGAGAAAGTTTAAAGAACATCTAAAATGTTTCTTAAAATTAATCTAGTTTTATGTTTAAATTCTGTGCTGACTTACATGAAAATGTATGTCATTAAAGGTAAATAACTTTGTAAGAAAACATGAAAATTATTGTTTCCTTAAGATACTCTATGGAAATTATATTCAATTAAATCATAAGTAAGTCATTCCTTAGTTATGATCCCCTAGTGCATTTTAGGCAGCAAAGGAAATCTGCAAAGGTGTTATCGTTACTATGTAAAATGGTTTGGTTCAGTATCACCACCAAGTCGTATGTTGAAATGTAATCCCTTTGTTGGAGGTGGGGCCTGGTAGGAGGTGTCTGGATCATGGGGGCATATCCCTCATGAATGGCTTAGCCCATCCCTTTGGTGATAAGTGAGTCAATTCTCATAAGATCTGGTTTTGCAAAAGTGTAGGGCACCTACCTCCCCACTCCACTCTCTCTCTTGCTTCTGCTTTCACCATGCGATGTGGTTGTTCCCTCTGCCTTCTGTCATGATTGTAAACTTGCTGAGGTCTCCCTACAAGCAGATGCTGTGCAATGCTTTCTGGACAACCTACAGAACTATGAGCCAATTAAACTTTTTTTTTTCTAAATTGCCCAGTCTTTTTTTTTTTTTTTTTCCTAAATTGTCCAGCCTCAGGTATTTCTTTTGTTTGTTTGTTTGTTTGTTTGTTTTGAGACGAAGTCTTGCTCTGTCACCCAGGTTGGAGTACAGTGGCGCAATCTCGGCTCACGGCAAGCTCCACCTCCCAGGTTCACGTCATTCTCCTGCCTCAGCCTCCCAAGTAGCTGGGACTACAGGCGCCCGCCACCACACCCAGCTAATTTTTTGTATGTTTAGTAGAGACGGGGTTTCACCATGTCAGCCAGGATGGTCTCGATCTCCTGACCTCGTGATCTGCCCGCTTCAGCCTCCCAAAGTGTTGGGATTATAGGCGTGAGCCACCACAGCCGGCTCTTGTTTTGTTTTGTTTTTTTTTTAGATGGAGTCTTGCTCTTGTCGCCTAGTCTGGAGCCCAGTGGTGCAATTTTGGCTCACTGTAACCTCTGTCTCCTGGGTTCAAGTGATTCTCCTGCATCAGCCTCCTGAGTAGCTGGGACTATAGGCACGTGCCACCATGCTCAGCTGATTTTTGTATTTGTAGTAGAGATGGGGTTTCACCATCTTCTCCAGGCTGGTCTCGAACTCCTGATCTCAGGTGATCCACCTGCCTCAGCCTCCCAAAGTGCTGGGATTACAGGCATGAGCCACTGTGCCCGGCCTCAGGTATTTCTTTATAGCAATGCAAGAATGGCCTAATACACTATGGTTGGCAGCCTCTAAAATGGCCCTCCAGTGATACTGGCTTCCTGGTATGTACACCTTCGTGTAGAGCCTCCCTCACTGAATAGAGCTGACCTTTGTAACCGTTAGGATACTGTCAAAATGATGCTGTGTTGCTTTGTGGCTCGGCCATTAAAGTCACTGAATCTTCTGCCTTGTACTCTCTTGCTTATTTTTGGGAAGGTCAGCAGCCATGTTGTAAGATGGCCCAAGCAGCTGGGAAAAGGTCCATGTAGAGAGAAGCTGGAGGCTTGTGTCAGCAACCAGCACCAAGAAGTCAGTCAATCATCTTGGGAGTTGATTCTCTAGCCTCAGCCAAGCCATCAGGTGACCACAGCCCCGGCCAACATCTTCACTGAAACCTCATGAGAGACTCCTAGTCAGACACATTCTGCCAAATAGAATTTCTAACCCACATAAACTAAGAGATATTGTTTTAAGACAGATAAGTAGATACATAAGTAATAGTACAGTACTTTGCTTTCTTTCACTGACTTGGGGCCAAACATATTAAATACAAAATGTTCATATTCATAGGTCTAGTATATACTTTTGGGCTTCATTTTAGATATAAAACTATTCAGGTCGGGCGCGGTGGCTCACGCCTGTAATCCCAGCATTTTTGGAGGCTGAGGTGGGTGTATCCCCTGAGGTTGGGAGTTCAAGACCAGCGTGAACAACATGCAGAAACCCCGTCTCTACTAAAAATACAAAATTAGCCGAGCGTGGTGGCACATGCCTGTAATCCCAGCTACTCAGGAGGCTGAGGCAGGAGAATCACTTGAACCCGGGAGGCAGAGGTTGCGGTGAGCTGAGATTGCGCTACTGCACTCCAGCCTGGGCAACAAGAACGAAACTCCATCTAAAAAAAAAAAAACCAAACAATTCAATAAGGCTTTTAATGGGGGCTTGCTGAATTATATGTGGCACCATGCATTGTTTGCAGAGTACCATACGTGATAATTTTGGGAGATGTAAAAGTGACTATGAAACTGTGAGACACTATCACTTTTTTCCGTATAGAAAATAATACTTGCGAGAGAACCTTACTTTTGACTGGTCAGTCACACTGCTTCTGAAGTTTTGGCTGTTGCAGACCTTCATGAACAGGGAGTAATTATGCAGGCAATTAAAGCCTTTTCTTTGTGGCCTTAAAAGTTCAAATTTTACTTATTCAAATGTCCATTCAAATGTAAAAGAATCTTAATAATTACATATAAAATCATATCATTAAATAGTAATAGTTTTTTTGTAGAGACACGGTCTCTCTCTGTTGCCCAGACTCGAGTGCAGTGGCTAGGTGTGATCATAGCATGCTGCAGCCTTGAACTCCTGGGCTCAAACAATCCTCTTGCCTCAGCCTCCCAAGTAGCTGGGATTACAGTCAGAAGTCACTGTGCCCAGCTCTAAATAATTATTTTTAGTTCCCTTTTCTAATTGAGTGGAAAATATTATTTTTACAGGTACATATTTGCAATGCTAAACTACATTGAAGAAAATGTCGACACAAGGATTACTTTTTATGATTTTATCTAGTCCACTGTTAGTATGTCAAGTATTTTTTTTTCCTTTTCCTTCTTCTTTTTCTTTTTTTTTTTTTGAGATGGAATCTCCCTTTGTCACCCAGGCTGGAGTGCAGTGGTGTGATCTGGCTCACTGCAACCTCCACCTCCTGGGGTTCAAGCGATTCTCCTGCCTCAGCCTCCTGAATAGTTGGGATGACAGGTGCCCACCACCACGCCCAGCTAATTTTTGTATTTTTAGTAGAGACAGGGTTTTACCATATTGGCCAGACTGGCCTCAAACACCTGACCTCAAGTGATCCACCTGCCTTGGCCTCCCAAAGTGTTGGGATTATCAGGCATGAGCCGCCACACCAGGCCTTGTCAAGTGTTTTCATTTACACTTTTATATACTAAGGATCCTTTAAAAATTTCCTTGGAACACATTTTCACAAATAAAATACATAGTTACTTTATGAAAGTTTGTAGTTCAAATTAATGCTGTTGTGTCCTGAAAAACTTCAAGCAGAGAATTTAAAGTGGTCTCAAGTTGGTAATGCCACCAGATGTCTAGCAAAAAAGAGGATATCTTCTTCAAAGATGTTGCTATTTCAACCTTTAAAACCAAATCTTTGCTACCTGGAAATAATTGGGGTTTGTCTGTCCGGAAAGTAACAGATGATTCTCTATGAGAACATAGGGGTTTTTTTGTTGTTGTTGGTGGTGGCTTTGTGTGTGTGTGTGTGTGTGTGTGTGTGTGTGTGTGTGTGTGTGTGTGTGGTGGGCGGGAGGAATTTTATTTATTGATTGATTTACTTTATTCTTTATTTTTTCCCATAAGTTATTGGGGTACAGGTGGTATTTGGTTGCATGAGTAAGTTCTTTAGTGGTGGTCTGTGTGATGTGACATTTTGGTGCACCCATCACCTGAGCAGCATACACTGCACCATATTTGTCATCTTTTATCCCTCGCTCCCCTCCCACTCTTCCCCGCAAGTCCCCAAAGTCTATTGCATCATTCCTATGCCTTTCTGTTCTCATAGCTTAGCTCCCAATGGTCAGTGAGAACACATGATGTTTGATTTTCAATTCCTGAGTTACTTCACTTAGAATAATAGTCTCCAAACTCATCCAGGTCACTGCAAATGCTATTAATTCATTCCTTTTTATGGCCGAGCAGTATTCCATTGTATATATACCACAGTTTATTTACTCACTCGTTGATTGATGGGCATTTGGATTGGTTCCAAGATTTTGCAACTGTGAATTGTGCTGCTATAAACATGCGTGTGCAAGTGTCTTTTTCGTATAATAACCTTTCCTCTGGGTAGATACCCAGTAGTGGGATTGCTGGATCAAATGGTAGTTCTACTTTCAGTTTTTTAAGGAATCTCTACACTGTTTTCCATAGTGGTTGTACTAGTTCACATTCCCACCAGCAGTGTAGAAGTGTTCCCTGATCACCACATTCATGCCAACCTCTACTGTTCTTTGATTTTTTTGATTATGGCTGTTCTTGCAGGAGTAAGGAGGTATTGCATCGTGGTTTTGATTTGCATTTTCCTGATCATTAGTGATGTTGAGCATTCTTTCATACGTTTGTTGGCCATTTGTGTATCTTCTTCTTATTATTTGTTTTTTTACTTTTTAATTTCTTTTGACGGAGTTTCGCTCTTGTTGCCCAGGCTGGAGTGTAATGGTGAGATCTCGGCTCACTGCAACCTCCACCTCCCGGGTTCAAGTGATTCTCCTGTCTCAGCCTCCCGAGTAGCTGGGATTACAGACATGCGCCACCATGCCTGGCTAATTTTGTATTTTTTAGTAGAGACAGGGTTTCTCCATGTTGGTCAGGCTGGTCTCGAACTCCTGACTTCAGGTGAACTGCCCGCGTCAGCCCCCAAAGTGCTGGGATTACAGGTGTGAGCCACTGCGCCTGGCCCTTCTTTTGAGCATTATCTATTCATATCTTTAGCCCAACTTTTGATGGAAGTGTTTGTTTTTTTCTTACTGATTTGCTTCAGTTTGTTGTAGATTCCAGATATTAGTCCTTTGTCAGATGTATAGATGGTGAAGACATTCTCCCACTCTGTGGGTTGTTTACTCTGCTGACTGTTCTTTACCGTGCAAAAGCTCTTTAGTTTAATTAAGTCCCAACTATTTATCTTTGCTTTTAGTGTATTTGTTTTGGGGTTCTTGGTCATGAAATCCTTGCCTAAGCCAAGGTCAGGAAGGGTTTTTCCAAAGTTATCTTCTAGAGTTTTTAGAGTGTCAGGTCTTAGATTTAAATTCTTAATCCATCTTGAGTTGATTTTTGTATAAGGCGAGAGATGAGGATTCAGTTTCGTTCTCCTACATGTGACTAGCCAATTATCCCAGCATCTTTTGTTGAAAAGGGTGTCCTTTCCCAACTTCATCTTTTTGTTTGCTTTGTCAAAGTGCAGTTGGTCACATGTATTTGGGTTTATTTCTGGGTTCTCTATTCTGTTCCATTGGTCTATGTGCCTATGTACTATGCTGTTTTGGTGACTGTGGCCTTGTAGTATAGTTTGAAATCAGGTAGTGTGATGCCTCCAGATTTGTTACTTTTGCTTAGTCTTGCTTTGGCTATGCGGGCTCTTTTTTGGTGCCATATGAATTTTAGAATTGTTTTTTCTAATTCTGTGAGGAATAATGGTGGTATTTCAACGGAGATTGCATTGGATTTGTAGATTGCTTTTGGCAGTATACTTCCTCCAGGTGTTACCTTCCATTTATCTGCCCCTTGTGTATTAGAAGGACTAGAAGGAGTTGCCTCTGTTTGATCTTGCCGATTCCTCTCTTCCCAGTCTCTTTTAAACCCATTCAAATCTGCTCCAAGTAAACTTTGGCAACTTCATCCTTCCAGGTGCTCAGGCCAGAAACTTTGGACTCATCTTTGACTCTTCATTTCTTCATACCCATATTCTATCCTTCAGAAAAAATCCTGTTAGCTCTACTTTCAGATTATATCCAAAATCTGTCCACCTCCCATTCTCCACTGCCACCACCCTGGCCAGTGTCACCAGCAACCTGCCTGCCTAGTTTACCACAACAGCCTCACTGGGCTTCCTGCAGGCTCTACAGTCTCTTATTTTTTTCTGTTTTGAGACGGAGCCTTACTCTGCAGCTCAAGCTGGAGTGCAGTAGCACAATCTTAGCTCACTGCAACCTCTGCCTCCGGAGCTCAAGCAATTCTCGAGCCTCAGTCTCCCGAGTAGCTGGGACTACAGGCGCACACCAGCATGCTCAGCTAATTTTTTTGTATTTTTGTAGAGACAAGGTTTCACCATGTTGCCCGGGGTGGTCTTGAACTTCTGAGCTCAGGTGATCCGCCCTCCTCAGCCTCCCAAAGTGTTGGGATTACAGGCGTGAGCCACCACGTCCGACCTACAGTCTTTTCTTAACAAAGTAGTTCCAGTGATTATTTTGAAATGTACATTAAATCTTATTATTCTTTTGCTCAAAATCACTCCTCATTTCACTGATGAGTGAAAGAATCCATAAAATAACGTGAAAGCCTTACATAATCCAAAGCCCTTTGTCCCACTCCTTACTAACCTTGCTTGGCTCCGGCCACTCTTACCTCCTTGCTATTCTCCGGACAGGCAAGCCCTGCCCTGGAAACTTTGTACTGGCTGTTCCCTCTGTATGGAAGGTTTCCCCTTCCCCAAGTGTCTATGTCTCTTGCAAATCTTGACTCAATTAGGCCTACTCTGACTACCCCATTTAATGTTGCAACGTATCTCCCCTATACTCTCACTTTCCATTCCCCTATTTTTTCCATGGCGGTGTTAAATTGAACTAAATATGGCCTGAGAAAGCCTCTGTACTTCCATATTTGAGTCCTTATGGATGAACCATAACTTAACTTAGTAGGTAGACAAGGCTGAAAGCCTAATTTAGGAGTGTACTTCTGTAACAATAGCTGAGTCTCAGCCAATCCCAGCAGCCATACTTCAACTATTCATACAATGCTGACTGTTCAAACTGTGCTCAGGTAAAGCAAACGCCAAGCTGTATATAATACATCCAGCTGCTTCCTTACCTCACTTGTTTTTGTACATTACTTTCCTTTCTTTGTCTATAAACGTGCTCTGGCCACGAGGCATCCCTGGAGTCTGAGTCTCTCTGAATCTGCTATGATTCTGGAGGCTGCCCGATTTGAGAATCCTTTTTCCCCTTGCTCAGTTAAACCCTGTTAAGTTTAATTTGTCTTAAGTTTTAACAGTAGTTTCACCTTTCAACGTATGTTTATTATGTTTGCCTCCTAGCCCACCTCTCACTGTGTAGGGAGAAGAGTTGCAGTGTCTGCCCCTTTAAAATGGTTTGGTCAGAACAAAAAAAGGGTTCGGACCCACTGAGTTATACGATTAGTAGGTCTGAAACAATATGCATATTTTAAAAAGCATAAAACTTAAAAATAGTTAAAATGATAAATTTTGTTGTGTATTTTACCATAATTTACCAAAAAAAGGAAATAAAATCTCACAGCTCCTGTAAAGTAGCATTTCAAGAAATGCTTACTTATGTGTGAATACTTATATGTCCACAGTTTCAAAGTCTATAATGTACTTCTTACTATCAGTCCGGGTCAAAAATATGACAAAAAATTATGGTAGAGAACCGTCTGCACACACTCACCAGCTGATATGCACAACATATTTACCGTCTGCTCACACTCACCAGTTGACATGCACAACATAGTTCACAGCAGCAATGTTAGAGCAAAAACTGGAAATAATCCACGTTGAGGCAGCAGGATGGATACATAATGAAGTCTATTAAACAATGGAAAATTACTGGTCGGGCGCCGTGGCTCACGCCTGTAATCCCAGCACCTTGGGAGGCTGAGGCGGGCGGATCACGAGGTCAGGAGTTCAAGACCAGCATGAGCAACATGGTGAATCCCTGTCTCTACTAAAAACATACAAAAATTAGCCGAGTGTGGTGGCGTGCACCTGTAATCCCAGCTACTCAGGAGGCTGAGGCAGGACAATCGCTTGAACCTGAGAGGCGGAGGGTGCAGTGAGCCAAGATAGCACTACCGCACTCCAGCCTGGGCGAAAAGCACCACAGCCGCCTGCTTTTATGTAGGTGAATACGAAAAGCAATGCTCAAAGAAGCAAATTGCTGCAGAATACATACACAATTCCAAAAAGTTCAAAATTGAACAAAATAAGATAGTGATACATACATATGCGGTAAAGCTACAAAGAAAACCAAGGCAAGGTGATAATAAAAAATTCGGAAAATAATTATTAAAAACTTGTCATTAACGTTTAGGGAATTGAAATGTTTCTATTTTCCAAATTAATACTCCTGATGATAGTATCAGGTCTATTTCCTGATCTTGGCCCCTTTCGCAGCTCCCAGTGACATCAAGTTATTGTATTTTTCAAGGACTGAACCATCTGACAATTTGTATGTGCTGCGTAATATATGTATCCTCAGTAGGGGATAACTTTCAAGGCTAGCGCCTGGAGACGCTCTGACAGTAGAGGCATTGAATGAATAAATGCGCTTTGGCACACGTTGGTACAGCACTTCTCATTTTAGTCCGAATTCTTCTCATGGCTTCCGTTCAGTCGCCGCCCAACCCCCCCTGCTCCATCTCGCAGGCTCTAAACTCCAAGTAGTTTTCTCCTAGACTCTGCACTGGGCCAACAGAGTGGGAGAAAGGTGGAAGGTCTGGACTGGGACAAAAGCGCTTCCCAGGCGCCCAAGCATGTGAAGAGAATGACTTGCGCGCAAAAGGGCCGGTCAGCCCCACCACCACCAGGAACGCGCGCCACTGACGGTAAAGCGGCAGATTAACCAGACCCGATAGCTACCGCCCACCCCGGTGACGTCACGACCTCGTCGAACTCCTGATTGGAGGAGCTGCGTTTGGTCAATTCTCGCGATGACTCCCCCAGGTTACCCCGCCCTCCCTCTCTTCGCCCTGACCCGGTAGTCGACCGCGGACCGCGTTGCGAGTCTCGGAGACGCCGTAGAAGGAGACCTGCTTCCGGGACTTGACCAGGGGCTTTCGACTCTTCTCAGACGCCGACGGGCACGAGGTTTGGCTCCCAGGTGTCTTGCCTGCCAGACCCGCGGTAGCGCGTGACTTTGCGCTCGGCTCGGCCAGTTTTGCTAGGGCCGTCTGGCAAGCCACACCAATTCCCAATTTTTGGTATCGCCAGGATTCGGCGGCTGTGAAACTGATTTCCGGTCGCTAAGGTCTCCATGGAGACAGCACTTTAACCCCTTTCTGCCAGTGTCATTTCTCAACTCCACGTGGTTCAGAAATCGCCCAGAGAATGTTTGTGGGAGTCAGCCAGGAAGGTGTAGAGTGAAGCAGCGTTCTAAAGGGAAGCAGTAAGTGGGACTTAGGAGGAGTGTAATTTATTGGGCACCTTCTGGCCTTGCGGTAGACACGGGATTTACCCCCTTGGAGACCCCGGTTCTTCAGGACACACGTTTAGGCAGGCATAATTACCGAATCTGCTTTTGTATAGCCCTCAGAATGGCAAGAGCAAATCCTCCTGCAAACTTGCTTACCTTTCACCAGAGAATAGTCTCCCTAGTTACGTTCCCCAATCTCTTCTGGCTTTGTACAGTGGTTACTTTCTTAGGAAGCGTGCCTCAATTCCGCTAGATCTGACTGTCCCTTTACAAATTACTCTGTTGTCGACACTTTCCTAGCTGCGTCCATTTTTGGTTAAGTGGTTGCTCACCTGCCATTACTGTATTGATTTCTTACTTCCCAAACAGAACATAGGTTCTTAAGATGTAGAATGTCAGTTAGATGTAGAATGGATTTTAGATACCAGGTAGTCCACCTTCCTGCCCTTAAAGACATATATCTCTTCTAGAACATCTCTGACAAATGTTTGTTAATTTGTTTTTTCGTCAAGTGTTTGTTAAACACCTACTATGTGCCAGGCACTGGTTTAGGAATTGAGGCCTGAAACATGAACAAAACAGATTAAAGTTGCTGCCTTCATTCAATTTGCTACTAGGGGAGACAGACAATATACAAATGTACACGTTAGGGTAATTTCTGGTACTAGTAACTGCTATGAAGAAAATTAACAGAAATGGTGTCTACGTGTGTTGGATTGGTGAGATTTTAGATAGAGTGGTCATGGAAGGCTTTTAGAAGGTAATATTGCAGCAGAAACATGAATGGTGAGGAGTCAGTCTTGCAAGAACATTAAGGGGCAGAGATACTGGGAAGTGTAAAGCCTCTTAGGTGGGAATAAAAGCATCAGGAAGTACAAAGCTCTTGAGATGGTGAAGAGGAGATTGGTTTGAGATGAAGAGTGGAGGAAGGCAGGGCCAGATTATTTAGGGCCTTGAAGGGCAAAATCTCAAGTTTTTATTATTTATTTATTTATTTATTTATGTATTTATTTATTTTTTGAGATGGAGTTTTGCTCTTGTCGCCAGGCTGGAGTGCAGTGGCACTATCTCGGCTCACTGCAACTTTTGCCTCAGGGGTTCAAGTGATTCTCCTGCCTCAGCCTCCGGAATAGCTGGGGTTATAGGCGCCCACCACCACACCCGGCTAATTTTTGTATTTTTTTTTTTGGTGCAGACGGGGTTTCACCATGTTGGCCAGGCTGGTCTTGAACTCCTGACTTTAGGAGATCCACCCTCCTTGGCCTCCCAAAGTGCTGGGATTACAGGCACAAGCCCCCATGCCCAGCCTCAAGTTTGAATTTTATTCTAAGTGTATTTAGAAACCCTTGGAAAGTTTTAAGGAAGAGAGTAAGTAATTCAATTTGATGAGAGTTTTTTTTTGTTTAAAGAGATTGCTTTGATGACTGTAAACAGAATGGGCTCTTTGGAGGTAAGTGTAGAAGTTAGGAGACCAGTTAGGGGGCTGTTTCAGGAGTCCAAGACAAAATATTCAGTCATCTTCTCTTCGAATATTCCTGGTGTTGGGAAATTCTTTGTTTAAAAGGTAGCCCAGTCCTTAGTGGCACTATAGAGCTTTTCCTTTCTATTGATCTGGAATCTGTCTCCCTGTAGCTTGTACTAACTTTTACTAATAGCAAGACAGTAAGTTTATAGTAGACAAATAAATCTACTCCCTTTTTCTCCAAAACAGTCTAGTAGCTGTTTTAAGGCTCTTGTCCTGTTGACTTTTCTCCAGGCCAAACACCTTTGGTTAACTGAGCTGTTCTCTGAAGGTGGTGCTCTCTAGGTCCTTCAGAAATCAGCTACGTTGTTTGTTATGGCTCCTTAAAGTATGGCCGCCAGCGCTGCACCTAATGCTCTATACATGTCACCTGACCTGTTTGGATAAAATCATGCGCTCTGATAGGCTGACTTCTGTGGTTTTTGGCTGTCATCTTGTGCTGTTGAGCTGTTTCAAACTACTTTTTGCCTCCTCAGGCTCTATTTCTTTTTCCCCTAAACTAAATGCAGCCCTTTACATTTATTTCTATTTCATCTTGGTAAATTTTGTGTTGCTCATTATTCCAGTTTATTGACCTGTTTTTATTCCTGATTGCATCATTCAACGTGTCCTTCCAGATTAGTTTATTTTATACATGTAGTACATTATATCCTCTAATATTTTCATCATAAATACTGCTAAAAATGCTAACTGCATCAAGAAAAGAGCCCTATGACATTTCGCTACCAACTTCTTTCCAGATGGCATGGTACTATTAGTGTGTAGTCGTGTAGTCTTTGAGTTGAGTTGTTTAGCCTATTATGAACCCATTGATTTGTTAAGTATCAATAAAAGCAAACTCAAGAGAATAGTATTTAAAAAACTTTTTTTTTTTTTTCATTTTGCAGAAATCAGTACATGGTGGTACCTCCTGTTAGTCTAACAAGTCACTGAGGTTAGTTTGAAGTACTTTATTTTTGGGAAAACTATGCTAGGTTTTTTTGGTGTGTGTGTTCTCTAAAAGAAAAGTTTGCTATATTTTAAAATAGACTGAATCATAGTAGGTAAAATAACTTTAGTCAGTAATAAACTTGAGCTTAAAACATTTTTCTTCTTGACATCAGAAATTCTTAGACAGTGATTCTTATTCTGGGGCACTTTTGCCCCCCAGGGGACACTTGGCAATGTTTGGAGACATATTTTGCTTGTCACAACTTGGGAGGGAGGAGGGTGCCACTGGCATCTAACGGGTAGAGATGGGGATGCATGAAACATAATGCATAGGATGATACTGTTCACAAAGAATGAACCCAGCCAAAAATTGATAGTGCTGAGGTTGAGAAACATTACATTAATGCCTTAAAGTCTTCTTTCTTGCAGTGACTACTGTTAATTCTATTTAAAATGGGTGTAAAGAAGAAGAAAGAAATGCAAGTTGCTGTGTTGACCATTTGCTGTCAGGACCTTGAAACTTTGAAATGTAGGTGACTTCTGGTTTCCCTTATATATTTTTTTCTAGTTTGCAAGCAGAGTATTTTAATCACTGGGACCCCTAGCATATAATATTCAAATTCTTTATATTTTCCTTATGTTTTGGATGTAAAATTTTCTTAAAATTCTGTCTTCAGACTATGTTCCACCTATTGCTTTGGTTTATAATTAAAAAATTTTGTAGAATGCACAACAAAGGCAAAGTTTTATTTAACTTACTGTTAAATCATTGAAAACAATTTTTTTGTATATGTTATATAGCTTTTGCTGATGTGGAAGGGAAAAATCTAGCTTCTTTGCTGTTACGTTGTGTACAACTCACGGATGGAGTGTCGCAAATCCATTATGTTAAACAGGTAAGTCTGAATTGATATTCATGAATGCATTTTTAAGAGTATCATGCTATTAAGAATTTTAAAAAATCACTGACAGTTTTTGGCCCCTAATTATTGCATATCAGTTTATCATTAACAAATAGGTATTTTTTTTTTCTTTTCTGTTTATTGTATGATATCCTCGTATTCAAAGCAGCAATAGAAGCCATATTCAGGCTTCTATCATAATTGAGCTGTAAATAGATAAGGTAGAAGATAATTGTGCATATCTCTTTTGTGGAGATAAGTTTTAAAATATATGAATCTTCAAAACTTTTTAGCAGGCACATTTAAAAGTTAATTTAAAATATAAATATTATACTTATTAGTATTTCAGTGTTAGGATTTACCATTTGAGCACACATAGTTTTTTTTTTTGGAAAGTAAGTAAATTTGTTACTGGTTTTTATATCGTGCCACAGCTGTTCTTTACCGTAAGCCGTTAACAGGTCTGTAATTCTCTGTGGAGGTGGGTCTGGAGGGTAAAGAGAGAGTTGGGGACATGAGTTTAAAAAGTTAATAAATAGTGAAATAGGTGTTTAAGTCAGTATCCTTGACAGTGGAGTATGGAAAACATTTCACATTATAATTGACACTTTATTTTATTTATTTTTTTGAGACAGGGTTTATTTATTTTTTTGAGACAGGGTCTCTCTCTCTTACCCAGGCGGGAGTGCACTGGTGCAATCTTGGCTCAACCACAGCCTCAACCTCCTGGGCTCAAGCGATCCTCCTGCCTCAGCCCCCTGAGTAGCTGAGTAGCTGGGACTACAGGCATGCACCACCATGCCTGGCCAATTTTTGTATTTTTTTTGTAGAGACAGGGTTTCTCCGTGTTGCCCAAGCTGGTCTCGAACTCTCCTGGGCTCAAGTGATCTGTCCACCTCAGCCTCTGAAAGTGTTAGGATTACAGGGGTGAGCCACTGTGCCCAGCAATTGAGACTTTAAAGAGTATCTGGAACCATGTTACTTTGCTATACTTGATATGAGAAAAATTACTTCAATGTTTTGTATTATAGATTGTGCCTCTGCTGGAGAAAGTAGATAAAAATGGCGTGTGTGATCCCACTATTCAAAGTTGTTTGGATATTTTAGCAGGCATTTATCTTTCATTGAGTCTAAAGAATCCCTTGAAGAAAGTATTGGCAAGGTAAGAAAAAAAGGAAGGGAAATCGGGTGTTAAAAAGTGTTGAATTTGACCGAAAGTAACTAAAGTTCCTTCCTTGGTTTGATAAAACTGAACTGATACAGATCACAAAAAGTTCATTCATACGGTTTCTTCTCTGTTTTCGCTGATTAATTACAACTTTTTAAAAATATAAAAAGCCTACTTAGGTCACAGACTTAATAAACAGGCTGTGGGCTGTAGTTTTCTAACTCCTCCCTCAATCCATTTACATTTATTGATTATGTTTAAATGTCATCTTGCTGTTTTTTCCTCTTTTTGTCCTGTCTGTTCTTGGTTTAAATATATATTTGCACAGATAACACAGGAATATAGGCTTGGTGTAAAAATTTCAAGCTATATAGAAGTATATGAAACAAAAGGTAAGGCTTCCATTTCATTGTTTAGGACTTATCTTTTCTTAGTAAAGATTGTCACTTACCATTTTGGTATTTATCTTTCTAGACCTTTTCTTTGAGGTCTGCATATGTGTGTTACATTCTACTTTTTTTTATGTATCTGTAAACGAGATTATATTCTACATAATGTTCTGTAGCTTGTTTTTTCACTAAAGAATGTCTTAGAGATATTTCCATGTCATATAATCCTTTTAAAAAAAAATTGTAGTAAAAGACGTAACGTAAAACCTCAGTCTTAACCTTTTTTTTTAAATGAATTCTTTTTTTAAAATTTTAATTTTTATTTCCATAGGTTTTTGGGGAACAGGTGGTATTTGGTTACATGAGTAAGTGGTGATTTCTGAGATTTTGGTGCACACGTCACCTGAGCGGTGTATACTGTACCCAACAATTTGTAGTCTTTTTGTTTCTCACCCCCTTCCCACCCTTTCCCCTGAGTCCCCAGAGTCTGTTGTATCATTCTTATGGCTTTGCATCCTCATAGATTAGCTCCCACTTATGAGTGAGAACATACGATGTTTGAGTCTTAATGATTTTTGATTGTATATAGTTCACTATTGTTAAGTATATTCACATTGCAGTGCAGTGATCTCTAGAACCTTGTCATCTGCAAAGCTCTGAAACTCTGTACTCATTAAGTAACAACTCCCCATTTCCCGCCCAGGCTTTGGCAGCCACTTTCCATTCAGGAATTTGATTACTTTAGATACCTCATATTAGTGTAATATTTGTATTTGTGTTTTTGTGACTGACTTATTTCACTTAACGTAATGTCCTTAAGGTTCATCCCTGCTATAGCATATGACAGGATTTTCTTCTCTTGAAAGACTTAATATTCTGTTGTGTGTATATACTGCGTTTTGTTCATCCATTCATCTTTCAGTGGACCTTTGGGTTGCTTCCACTGCTTGGCTGTTGTGCATAATGCTGTTGTGAACATGGGTGTGCAAATATTTCTTTGAGATCCTGCTTTCAGTTCTTTGGATATATACCCGGAAGTGGGATTGCTGGATCATATGGTCATACTATTTTTAATTTTTTGAGTAACTGTCATACTGTTTTCAATATGCAGCATTTTACATTCCCGCCAACAGTCCTTACTTTTTCAGCTATAAATATTCTGTAATATGAATATACCAAAATTTAAATGTACCATATATATGACATATACGTATCTATGTATGGTACATATTACATGATTTATATTACATGTTTTAAAGTAATCACTTCCCCATTGCAGTGATACTCTTATGTGTATAATTATATATGTGTATTTCTCTGAGATAAATTCCAAGAAGTGGAATTTCTGGACCAAAAATTAGGCCTGTTGAAATTCTTGTTAAATTGTACTCCCCCAGACTACCAATTGAGTTAGAATGCTTATTTCTTCTTCATGTATTTCCAACATTGGATAATATGAATCTTTAAATCTTTTAAAATCTAATGAGTGAAAATGCTATCATTATAATTTATGTATCCCAGATTACTAGTGTGATTGAACATTTTTTAATGTGTGGAGTTTGAGTGACTTTTTTTTTTATCACATATCCTTTGTACATTTTCTTGTTAGAATGTTTTCTTGATTTATAAGACTTCTGTATAGATGATATGCCAAATACATTCCTTTGTTACTTGTCTTTAAACTCTCTCATGGTGTCTTGTCTTTACAAAAGTTAAAATTTTATTTTGGTTATCAACTCAGCTAATTTTTGTGTGTGTAGATTTCTGAGTTTTATACCTTACTATATGTGCTTTCTGTAATACAAGATTATTTACAATATTATTTGCAGGCCTTATACTATTTTTTTTTTTTGCTCAACGGTTACGTCCATCTGGAATTAAGGTTTGAATGTAGTGTGAGGTAGGGATCCAATTTAGTTTTCTTTTTTATATGGGGAACCACTTATCCAAACGGTTGAAAAGTCCATCTTTGCCCACATATTTGGAACACCACCTTACTGTGTTATATGTTCACATATATACATGGGTTTAATTTCTGATTTGGGTCCATTTGTTCATACACCAACACCACACTTTTATTTACTATAATTTGATAATGTGTTTTAATTATGTATCAATGTTAAGTCATCCCTCTAGTGACTTTTCTTATTCTGAATATTCCTATTTTTGAATTCTTTTCTTCCAGAAAATCTTTGAACTGTCCAGTTATATTTAGAACAAAGCCTATCAGTTTTGATTTATATTAATTGAGGCAAAATTGATATGTTTAATTTATTCATTTGATAAATTTTTATTGGCTGCCTACTGTGTTTCAGCACTCCCTCTAGGAATTGGGGGTAGAATGAATGAAACAGTCCAGAATGGAGGTTACATTCTAAGGGGAAGATAGAAAATAGACAAAGTAAATAAGTAACATTTATAGGCTATTAGATGGCATGAGTGCTGTCTAAAAGCGGGGAGGGAGGAAAGGGGACATAAAGGATGGGGTGAGGGTTACAATTTAAAATATTATGGTCACTTCATATAGCTTTGCTCAGACGTGATAAGATAATTGAGATTGACCTGAAAGGAATGAGGCAATGATTGTTGAGTATATTTGAAAGAAGAGTATTTTGGATGGAAGAAACAGCAGGAGCAAAGACTGGTATGTCAGAACAGAGCAAGGCCATGTGGCTAAAGCTAAGTGAACAAGGATCAAGATGAGGTCAGGATTGTGATGGATGCCGTTTTAAAAATCAAGAAAAGAAAAGAAAAAAAAAGATGAGGTCAGGAGCTTATGGTAGTGCCAGATTGTGTAGGGAGGACCTTGTAGGTCACTGCAAACACTTCGTCTAGTACTTTAACCGAGAAGGATATTGTTGGAGGCTTTGGTAAGAGAAGTGACATGGTGTTTTAACAGTGTCACTCTGCCTACTTTGCTGAGAATAATCTGGGATATGGGAGAGAAGCAAGATGGAAGCAGGGAGACCAGATGAGCTGACAGGGAATTCCAGTGATGTTAGTGTGGAGTTGTAATTTTCTGGCTGTATTTTGAAGGTTTAGTTCAGTATTCCCACATTTGTATGATTCTCTTCCCTCCCCACATATTCTGGGGCTATTAGATTGTCAGATTTTTAATATTTGTTTCTTTTTCTAGCTCACTAAATAGCCTACCTGAATTTTTTCTACCTGAGGCTGTACACCGTTTTACTTCTCGTCTTCAGGAAGAATTGAGTACTACTGACTTATACTCTTATAGGAAAGTAATTGACAATATATCTTCCTGTATGGAGAACTTTAACTTGGGTAAGGCAGCACTTTTCTAGTCCTTTTTCTGGCTAACGCCTCTCATCACATCATAGGTTTTAAATGATACTAATTTTGGTCATGAAACTCCTTACCAGTGTTCATTTTTTCCTCTACAGGTAGAGCAGGTGTTAATAATCTGCTTAAAAATGGTAAGTCCTATTATTTTATTTTGTTCCATGAGTTGATGGCTTCTATGAGTCATTTTGGAACTGGCTCTTTTAAGTTTCTTGGCAATAGGTAGAACATTGTAGAGAATTCAGGTACATCATGCCCCTTCTTTTTAAATTTTTGTTTCTATATCATGGTATCATTTTATATAAGTGATATAAAATATTTTATTTTATCGAAGTTGAAGTTCACAGTTTTAAATTCTGGTTTGTCATATTCTTTTGTTTCAGTGCTTCATTTTCTGCGGAAGAGTTTAATTGAAATCCTGGAAGAAAATAGGCAAGTGCTATATGTTGGCATTTGTGTGTACACACTTGCAGTTGTACATTGTCTTTGTACACAGAAAAATTTGAAAGTCTCAGAATGTGATCTTTTCATCCCTCTTCATTAATATTATTACTATTACATTTTTTTGAGACGGGGTCTTGCTGTGTCACCCAGGCTGGAGTGCAGTGGTGTGATCATAGCTCACTGCAGCCTCAACCTCCTGGGCTCAAGTGTTTCTATCACCTCAGCCTCCCGTGTAGCTGAGACTACAGGCATGCACCACAACACCCAGCTAATTTTTGTATTTTTTTGGAGACAGAGTCTCACTATGTTGCCCAGGCTCGTCTTAAACTACTGGACTGAAGTAATCTACCAGCTTTGACCTCCCAAAGTGTTGAGATTACAGGCGTTAGCCACTGTGCCCAGCCCCTTTCTCCATTAATATTAGACCCAATTATTTAAATTTATTTTTTAGAGGTTTGATATTTAATTTTAATAAATACAAAATTTTAATATTTAAACTATATTAAAATATTTAAATTAAAAATTAAAAATTT
>NW_016824934.1:565057-600306 GCF_001698545.2 Rhinopithecus bieti | reverse complement strand
ATTTAAATTAAAATTAAAATTTAATAAATTGTTATGAGAATAAGTGAAAGAGCTCTTTTCCTCACCTGAGTGTGTTCCTTTTTCATAGCATCCTGTTTTTATTTCGTGAGTGAAATATCCTCTGTTATTTCTCTGAGGATGTATTCATGATAGTTTTTTGTTTTTTATCATCTTTACATAGTCTCTGTTTCTTCCAAGTTGCTTGTTTCTGTTTGCTGGTTTTGTTCAGTATATTTCTTATTAGAAGCTTTCCTCAGAAGTCTGGTGATCCTTGGCTGGGCAATTATGTATTTCTTTCTATCTGTCTATCTATCTATCTATCTATAAATTTTTTTTGTGTGTGTGACAGGGTGTCATTCTATTGCCCAGGCTTGAGTGCAGTGGCACGATCTTGGCTCACTGCACCTCTTGCCTCCCCGAGTTCAAGTTATACTCCCACCTCAGTCTCCCAAGTAGCTGAGACTACAGGTGTCTGCCACAATGCTTGGCTAATTTTTTTTTATTTTTAATTTTTTGTAGGAATGAGATCTCACTATAATGCCCAGGCTAGTCTTGAACTCATTGGCTCAAGTGATCCTCCCTCCTTGGCTCCCAAAGTGCTAGGATTATAGGCGTGAGCCACCGTGCCCGGCTAGGGTAGTCATATTTAATAATGGGACACCGAGGATTGATTTGAATGTCTGTGCCTATGGGTGGAGTTGACTGCTGATTTTATTGTAGGCTAGTCTAGCTGGGCTGTTTCTTGGGGGAACTCTTCCTTGGGGAAACCTAAAGATGTCAGTATGTTTAAATCTTTTTGCTTAGATACTGAATTTGCCATGGAAGAATCTTCCAAACCATTGTCTTAATAGTCTGGTTCCTGAGTGAGGGAAGAAGGCTGAGGTCTCAATATTTGACCTGCGTTGTGCATATATTTACCTAATTCTCCTTTTTGTAATATGTTGTTGCCTTATCTGTGTGTGCTATCTTCCTTGCCAGACACCTGTTTTACCTTTTCTAAAGATAAACAGGTTGTTTGCTGGCTCGGAGGTGTTTAGTCTTCCTGTTTTCAATCCTATATTTACCTCCACATCAAGGAGTACATAGTGCCAACAGTTTCTGAGCCATTTGGTACTACAAATCAAATGGCTTCTGGGCTTGTTCCCTGGCTGAGCGTCCACTTTTCTTGATTCTGCTGTCAGTTATCACTCATCCATCTGTTTTGCAGCTTCTGAAATATTATTGTTATTGTCTTGTTGAATATTGGTTGCCTTTAGAATTTATCTTTTTACGTTTTAAATCTTATGGCTGTTGGTTTGAGGAGGTTCTGGGAGAGAGGAGAAATAATACCTGTACATCATCATCTTTCACTCAAGGTAGCCTTTTGCCATAGCAGGAACTCTTTGTCTCTTCTCCTTTTGGCTCTTCTTTTATGCTCATTGTGTAAAGGTGGGTTCTGTCCTTTTTATTTTGTTTGTTTGAACTGCTTAATAACGTCCACTTTGGTGTCAGCCACCACCTATATACTCAGGATTCCCGAATTTATTACTCCAAGTTAGATCTCTTTCCTGAGTGGTAGACTGATGAATATCAGTTGACAGTTGACTTGTGGACATCTCAGCTTGGATGTTCTACAGGTACCTCAAGTTCAGTGTGTCCAAAAGAAAGGAAATTTTATTATTTTAAAAAAAGTCATTTCCTGTAGCCCCAGGTAACCTCTAGTCTACTTTCTATCTTTTTGAATTTGCGTATTCTAGGTGATTCTTATGAATCATATAATACTTGTCCTTTTGTGTCAGGCTTATTTCATTTATGTTTCCTTTTTTTTTTTTTTTAATTGAGACAAGTTCTGGCTCTGTCACCCAAGCTGGAGGGCAGGATCGTGGCTCACTGCAACTTCTGCCCCCCAGGCTCAAGCGATCCTTCCACCTCAGCCTCTGGAGTATCTGGGACCACAGACGTCCACCACTATGCCCTGTTTTTATATTTTTGGTAGAAATAGGGTTTCACCATGTTGCCCTGGCTGGTTTCAAACTCCTAAGCTCAAGCAGTGCCCCTGCCCCAGCCCCCCAGAGTGCTGGGATTACAGGTTTGTTTTCAAGGGTCATTACGTTTGTAGCATGTATCAGAATTTCATTCCTTTTTGTGGCCGAATAATATCCCATTGTATGTGTAGACCACATGTTAATCCATCTGTCGATGGACATTTGGTCTGTTTCTACCTTTAGGCTATTGTGAATAATTTTGCTATAAACATTGATGTACAAGTATATCTTTGAATCTCTGCTTTTAGTTCTTTTGAGTATATACATAAGAGTGGAATCATAAGATAATTCTATGTTTAAGTTTTTGAGAAAGTACCAAGTTGTTTTTCCTAACTTTTGCCTTATTAGGATTATTCTGTGTTTTGCTGTGTTGAGAACTGACTGAGAGGGAAGGACAGAAGCTGCAAGAGACCAGTTAGGAGGCTATGGCAGTAACCCAAGGAGAGATGAGAGTGGCTCAGGCCAAGATATAGCAGTGGAGTTGGTCTGATTCTAGATGTATTTTGAAGGTAGAACCAACAGGAATTTCCTATAGATGAAGTGGAGAGGAGGGGTGGCAAGGATGATTACAGTGTTTTTGTAGGATAAAGATGCAGCAGGTACAGCAGATTTGGAGTTGAAGATAAGTTCACTTATTTAGAGATGTCTGTTAGACATCCAAGTAAAAATATCAGTAAGTTAGATATACCAGAAAGGAATTAGACAGAGAGGTCTGGGTTGGAGATAAAAATTTGGGAATTATCAGCACATAGATTATAATTTAAAGCTGATGAACTAAGAGAGATCAGCAAGGGAGAGAATTAGATGGAGAAAAGAAGAGGAATAAAGACTGAGTCCTGGACTTTCCTAACATAAAAAGATCAGGGAGAAGAGGATGAATTAGTGAAGGTATCTGAGAAGGAGTGCTGGTGAAGTAGGGGAAATTCTGCGAGAGAGCCTGGCATTTTGGAAGTCAGGGAGGGGCCGGACACGGTTTCTCACACCTGTAATCTCAGCACTTTGGAAGGCTGAGGCAGGCGGATCACTTGAGTTCAGGAGCTTGAGACCAGCCTGGCCAACATGGCGAAACCCCTGTCTCTCCTAAAAATATAAAAATTAGCCGGACATGATGGCTTGTTTGTAATCCCAGCTACTTGGGAGGATGAGGCAGTAAAATTGCTTGAACCTGGGAAGCGGAGGATGCAGTGAGCCCAGATTGCACCACTGCACTCCAGCCTGGGCGACAGAGCGAGACTGTGTCTCAAAAAAGAAAAAAAAAGCCAGGGAAGGAAAATATATCAATGTTGAGAGAGTGTTCAGGTTTGTAAGTTATGTCATTCTTTTTTTTTTTTTTTTTTTAAGATGGTGTCTTGCTTTGTCACCCAGCTGCAGTGCAGTGGTGCCATCTCGGCTCACTGCAACCTCTGCCTCTGGGGTTCAAGTGATTCTCCTGCCTCAGCCCCCTGAGTAGCTGGGATTACAGGCATGTACCACCACACCTGGCTAATTTTTGTATTTTTAGTAGAGACATGGTTTCGCCATGTTGGCCAAGCTGGTCCCAAACTCCAGACCTCAAATGATCTGCCTGCTTCGGCCTCCCAAAGTGCTGGGATTACAGGTGTGAGCCACTTCGCCCAGCCCAAGTTCTGTCATTCATTCTTGATTTCTTATCTTTGCCCTAAAAGAAGTGAAGTTAGTTGTTGGCTGAGAAAAAGGGATATGTTGATAAGTAAAGGGTGTTGAAAGTTTGCAATTAATATCAACGTAATTGGAATGTTTGTACGAATGGAAGAGAGAGGAATACATTATCATAATTTAAAATTGATTTTGGGCCTTTGAGGAATGTGTTTATTTTGCTGGGAGTTAGAAATGTTCACATTTTTGTTTGAATTTCCTTTTGTAATAATGTCTTTTCTTCTTTATAGAAAATGTGCTGGAAATCATATTATTCAAACACAGTTGATGAATGACTTATTGGTAGGCATTAGAGTTTCAATGATGTTAGTACAGAAAGTACAAGATTTCCAGGGAAATCTTTGGAAGGCTTCCAATTCTCCCATATGGCAACATATGTGTGGATTGCTGAGTATTTTTACCAAGTTTTTAAGCGATGGTAAGTGTAACAAATTATATACAAATGATATATAATTGACAGTTAAAATTGAGTGCCAATCAGCTTTTCCTACTAACAGTATGAAAAGTGATACTTAACTGAGATGTGGAATGTATCCTTACTCAGCCTCCCAAAATGTAGGGAGGCCCTGGATTACATGGTTTTATTTTATTTTATTTTATTTTTTTTGAGACCGAATCTCACTCTGCTGCCCAGACTGGAGTGTAGTGGTGTGATGTTGGTTCACTGCAACCTCCGCATTTTGGGTTTCACCTCCCAGGTTCAAGTGATTCCCGTGCCTCAGCTTCTGAGTAGCTGGGATTACAGGAGGGTGCCGCCACAGCTGACAAATTTTTTGTATTTTTAGTAGAGACAGGGTTTTGCCGTGTTGGCCAGGCTCTTCTCAAACTCCTTGCCTCAAGTGATCTGCTCATCTTGGCCTCCCACAGTGCTGGGATTATATGTGTGAGAGCCACTGTGCCCAACCTGAGTGGCTGAGTTCTATTTCTTGCCTTGGAAGATAGGTTCAGGGGTGATCACTTTTAAATAATTTATTAAGCTATAAATTTGTTTTCTGTCACTTTTTTTGGAATCTGTGGTTTATTATTATAATAAGATTAACAAAAAAGTGATCCCTAACACAAGTATTTATATAAAAAGTTGAATTATCCTCTTCACTTCCCATTCTATATGGTAATGTATGTATGAATGTAACTTAATTAAAAACATGCTAATGGGATCTCTTTAGAGCTCTTGTTAGTAAAAACAATAACTGACTCTGGTTTTGCTAGGCTGATTGGAAAACAATAGCATCTCATTGTTTGTGGGTTTTTTTTTTTTTTTTTTGTCTGAGATGGGGAGTCTGTCGCTTTTGCCCACACTGGAGTGCAGTGGCGTGATCTTGGCTCACTGCAACCTCTGCCTCCCAGGTTCAAGTGATTCTCCTGTCTCAGCCTCCCGAGTAGCTGGGATTACAGGTGTGCACCACCATGCCTGGCTAATTTTTTTTTGTTTTGTATTTTTAATACAGACGGGGTTTCACCATGTTGGCCAGGCTGGTCTGGAACTCTTGACCTCAGGTGATCTGCCTGCCTTGGCCTCCCAAAGTGCTGGGATTACAGACGTGAGCCACCGTGCCCATCCTCATTGTGTTTTTAACGCTGGTAATGAAACTCTTAGCTATATTTTGTCCAATTAGTATTTCCATTTTTCTTTTTGCCTGGGTTCTCAGGTATTGAAAGGAAAGTAGTTGAAGTTACTTTTATTAAGACGTAACTTACAGAAAACTTTTCAGAGGTTATTAACTTTTTAAAAGAGGACTGTGTTAGTCTAAAAAAGATTCTCTAACTAATGAAATGTAGAGAATACATGATTTTAATATGCTTCAGCCTTGCGTGGTGGCTCATGCCTGTAATCCCAGCACTTTGGGAGGCCAAGGTGGGCTGATCATGAGGTCGGGAGATTGAGACCATTTTGGCCAACGTGGTGAAATCCCGTCTCCACTAAAATACAAAAAAAAAAAACCTTAGCCGGGTGTGATGGCATGCACCTGTAGTCCCAGCTACTCGGGAGGCTGAGGCAGGAGAATCACTTGAACCCGGGAGGCGGAGGTTGCCGTGAGCCAAGATCATGCCACTGCACTGCAGCCTGGTGACAGAACAAGACTCTGTCTCAAAAAAAAAAAAAAGAAGTAGCTTCTTTTCTGAAAAGTTGATGGCACCTAATCAGTACTATTCTTTTCCAGCATTTTAAAGTTCATAATCAGTAAAGTGTTTAGCTGCAAGTAACTGAAAACCAAACCTCTTTTCTCACATAACAAGTTCAGAGGCAGTTGATCCAGAACTGGTATAGGCAGTGTATGACCTACACATTTTCTGCTTTTCTGCTGTGCCATCTTCAGCAGGTTGGCTTTCACCCACGTTTGTTGCCTTGTGATTGCCATATGACTGCTGTAGCTCCAGATGTGTCTTTATTCAAGGCAGGAAGAAGGAAGGCCAGTTGCATCTTTACTTTTAATCAGGATACTCAAGTGACTGGCTTACATCCAGTTGGCCTGAACCCTCTTATATACCTACCTTTAGTTGCAAAGAAGATTGAAGAAGCAGGTATCCTGCTTTTGGCTGGGCATGTGGCTTCCCCAATCAAAGTCACAGTTTTGTTATCAGGGTTGAAGGGCAGAATGGATATTTAGTACGTAGTTTATGATGTCATACTTCTTTCCCCAGGTTGAACAATTCACCATGTTATTAGAGGCTAATAGAGATAAAACAAAAAGAAGATAACTAGTCGAAACTGGTTGCTATGGGTACAGTGTCAGTGCTAGCAAAGTTTGTAGTTAGCACTTATGTACATTCTTTATACAAGCCCTGAAATCTCTTTTTGAAAAAGTCTATGTCTATGGTGATTGGGATACAGAGGCATTGGTGGAGAGGAAGGGACAGGTGGTGTTGCTGTTAGGGAAGCAGTAATTGCAGAGGAAGAAAGTCTATGTTAGAGGAGAGAGAAAGGAATCACATTTATTGAGCATCTATATGCTGGGCTTAAAAGCCTTTATATTCGTCCAGGCGCGGTGGCTCACGCCTGTAATCCCAACACTTTGGAGGCCGAGGTGGGCGGATCACAAGGTCAAGAGATCGAGACCATCATGGCCAACATGGTGAAACCCTGTCTCTACTAAAAATGCAAAAGTTAGCTGGGTGTGGTGGCACGCATCTGTAATTCTAGCTATTCGGGAGGCTGAGGCAGGAGAATCGCTTGAACCCGGGAGGTAGAGGTTGCCGTGAGCCAAGATCATGCCACTGCACTCCGACCTGGCAACAGAGTGAGACTGCTTCTAAAAAGCCTTTATATTCATTGTTCATCTAAACCTGACACTGTGTCAGTTAAGAGTTATCCCATTTTACAGAAGAGAAAACAGAGTCTGTGGGATTTTAAATAATTTATGTAAGACCTATTCACCCAGGAAGTGGTCAGACTAGAAATTGTAGCCAGGCCTATCTGGCTGCTCAGCATCTGCTCTTTCCACTGTATCAGAATATTCATTATTTAACATAAGCTGTCTTCTTTTTTGCCAAATAGATGATCTATTACAGACTGTACAGAGCACGTCTGGATTAGCTATTATTCTTTTTATTAAGACTATATTTCACCCATCTGAAAAGATTCCTCATTTGGTAAGTGCATCTCCTTTTTAGAATTGTACTTTATTGAGAGTATGTTTAAAAAATATTTTTGGCTTGGTGCAGTGGCTCACACTTATAATCCCAACACTTTGGGAGGCCAAGGCAGGAGGGTCACTTGAGGCCAGGAGTTTGAGATTGACCTGGAGAGTTTAGCTAGACCTGTCTCTACAAAAAATAAAAAAATTCGCTGGATATGGTGGTGCACACCTGTAGTCCCAGCTCTTGAGAGGTTGAGGTGGGGGGATCACTTGAGTCCAGGAGTTTAAGGCTGCAGTGAGATAAGATTGCACCAGCCTGGGCAGCAGAGTGAGACCTCTTGTCTCTTAAAAAAGAAAATTAAAAATATTTTTAAAGAAGTGAATTAAAAGAATTTTTTTTTAATTCCAAAATTTCAGATAAAGCAACAATAACAAAAAGACTAACAGTCACCTGTAAGCCCATCTCACAAAGATAATCACTATAAACATTTTTGATGTATATTCTTTTAGTTTTTTCTAGTGCTGTTTGTTCAGTGTCATCTCTCATTAGTATGTTACAAGATATTTTTAATGTTAAAATTATGCATATTAATGTATAGATACATACACAGTAATAACCTTTCTGATAAATGTGTTTTTTTATTAAGAATAACCCAAATCATGTACTTTAGACAGGAAGCATGCTAGATAGAGTCAATTTTTCAGTAAATTTGCTTCTTATAGAAAGTATAATTTGATAATTTAGGCCACAATCCTTGTATTTTTTACTAGTAGGTTTCTTTTTTTGCTTGCTATATTATATGGAAACTTATTTTATCTTTTTACCTTACCTTAGAAAATATATGTGCATTATTTTATGAGATCACACAAAGTAATTATCTTTGGATAAGTTGAAGATGTTTATTTCTCAAATCACCTCTAAAAGCATTTGTTTAAAAAAAAAAAAACCAAAAAAAGAGTTGTTAAGCTTATCCACCTGCAGGTGGCGATGTGTTGTGCTCTGCCAGTACATTCCAACCAGCAAAATCATTCACGTACTTGATGTAATTTTTTTCCTTTAATACTAATACAATAATAATGACATTTGTGGGTATTTTATCTTTGGGTTTAGTCCTTTTTCCTAGGATTTTTCAGGGGAAAGAGATGTTTGGGTTTGTATTTTGAAATATCTCTGAAAAGTTTTAAAAGCTTTACGTGTATTAGCTCTGCTATATTTTTCCAGATTAGCAGTGTGCTTCTTCGTTCAGTGGACTGCACCAGCGTCCCCGAGTGGTTTATGAGCAGCTGCAGAAGCCTCTGTTGTGGTAACGTCTCTGGGTCAGCTGTCTTATTCCTGTGTCAGGGGACACTTGCCATGTTGGACTGGCAGAATGGGAGCATGGGTCGGAGTGGGGAGGCCCTTCTCTTGGATACTGCACATGTTTTGTTCACCTTGAGTTCACAGTGAGTTTTGATGCTATCGTCTCATATTTTGTTTCACTTGTAAGACATTTAAAAGATGTAGTCCAAAAGCTAGAGTGGCTTGTGCCTGTAATCCCAGCTACCCTCCCGGTAGGCTGAGGCAAGAGGATCACTTAAGGCCAGGAGTTCAAAACCAGCCTGGGTGACATAGTGAGACCCTCTCTGTACAAAACTTTTCAAACTTAGCCAGGTGTGGTGGCATGCACATGTAGTCTCAGCTACTTGGGAGGCTGAGGTGGGAAGATTGCCTGAGCCCAGGAGGCCAAGGATGCAGTGAGATATGATTGTGCCACTGCACTCAAGCCTGGGTGACAGAGTGAGATCCTATCTCAAAAAAATAAATAAATGAAATTATTGCTGCAGGTTAGCCTGTGAAGAACATTTCTAAAATTAATTTTTAACATTTTCAATGTTATAATTTTTTAAAACTATGAAAGTTTTATATGTATAGTACTTTAGAATTTATAAAGAACTTCAACATAGGTAATCTAATGTGATCCTCATATGTCTACTATAAAGGATAAGAAATCTAATTTGTTAGGGCTGGGCGTGGTGGCTCAACCCTGTAATCCCAGCACTTTGGGAGGCCGAGACGAGCGGATCACGAGGTCAGGAGATCGAGACCATCCTGGCTAACACGGTGAAACCCCGTCTCTACTAAAATACAAAACTAGCCGGGCGAGGTGGCGGGTGCCTGTAGTCCCAGCTACTCGGGAGGCTGAGGCAGGAGAATGACGTAAACCCGGGAGGCGGAGCTTGCAGTGAGCTGAGATCTGGCCACTGTACTCCACTCCGGGCGACAGAGCGCAAAAAAAAAAGAAATCTAATTTGTTGAATGGGCAAAGGGAGGCTTAGAAAAGTAAATGCTTACCTAAGAGCATATTGCTAATAAGAACCTGAGACAGCAATATTAGAAGGTCTTCTGACTTCATGGGGCTGTATATTGTATTTATGTGGTGTTTTTGCCATAATGGCTGAAAGTGGTCACATATATGAAATGTCAAAACATACATACAGCTTGATAATAATGAACATATGAATAAAGGAAAATTAAAATAATTTTTTACATACTAGAGCTATAATTAATATATTATGCAATTCATAAATTTAAAGTGTACAATTCACTTTATTAGTTTATTCACAGAGTTGTACAACCACCAGCATTTCAAAATTAATTTGTAGTATTCTTCATGCTATCTTTTTTCTTTAAAACATTTTTTTCCTCAAATTTGTTTTACCATCGTTTTTTAAAACTATAAAATTTCTACATGTGTAGTGCTTTAGAATTTATGAAGAACATTAACATAGGTAATCTAAAGTGATCCTCACAAGTCTGATAAACTATCAACATTTCTAAAATTAATTTTAACATCTTAAAAGTCAATTCAAACAACTTTAGAATATTTTTATCACAAAGAAGCCCCATTCCCCCAACCATCTCCAACCCTTGGCTTTCCTTATGTTTTAAATTACATGTATAGGCCAGGCATGGTGGCTCACGCCTGTAATCCCAGGTGTGCAGATCTCAGGCAGGTGGATCACTTGAGATCAGGAGTTCAACACCAACCTGGTCAACATGGTGAAACCCCGTCTCTACTAAAAATACAAAAAATTAGCCAGGTGTGGTGGCATGTGCCTGTCATCCCAGCTACTGGGAGGCTGAGGCAGGAGAATCGCTTGATTGAACCTGAGAGGCAGGGGTTGCAGTGAGCCGAGATTGAGCCCCTGCACTCCAGCCTGGGTGACAGAGCAAGACCCCGTCTCAAAAAAATAAATAAATAAATAAATAAATTACACATGTAATCATCATCACAATCAAGAGAGTGAATATTTCCATCATCCCCCAAATTTCCCTATGTCCTTTCCTGGACTATTATCATTATTTTTGAGACAAAGTCTGTTACCCAGGCTAGACTGTAGTGGTGTGAGCACAGCTCACTGCAGTCTCACTCGTGAGCTCAAGCAATCCTCCCACCTCAGCCTCCCAAGTAGCTGGGATTGCAGGTGTGTGTCACCACACCCAGCTAATTTTTTAAATTTTTATAGAGATGGGGTTTCACTGTATTGCCTAGGCTGGTCTTGAACTCCTTTCTGGATTACTTTTTACAAGGTAAAAAGATTCATACACAAATTTGAGATCGGTTTTGTCTTGTGGTTTTTTGTTCTTGTAAATTTAATAATTGAAATTTGTGCTCATTCTTTGTATTTAATATTTTTAAAGTCTAAATTGTAAAATGAAATTTCTTTTACTAATCAGTTTACAATAATGGATCATGGTTCGTTTTTCTTCAGGATTAAAGAGCCAACGCTGGAAATGTTTCTGTCTAGAATCATGGCATCCTGGACTAATTCAGCCATACAAGTCCTTGAATCAAGTTCCCCCAGCCTAAGGGACAGCCTGAATGGGAATTCAAGTATAGTTGGGAGACTTTTGGAATATGTCTATACCCATTGGGAACATCCATTGGATGCTCTGAGACACCAAACCAAAATCATGTTCAAAAACCTTCTCCAAATGCACCGGCTCACTGTGGAAGGTGCAGTTTTGGTCCCTGATCCTTTCTTTGTGAAACTGACTGAGAGTCTTCTGCGATTGGAATGGCATATTAAAGGAAAGTACATGTGCCTTGGTTGTTTGGTAGAGTGCATAGGAATTGAACATATTCTGGCTATAGATAAAACTATTCCATCTCAAATCTTAGAGGTGATGGGAGACCAGTCATTGGTACCTTATGCAAGTGACCTCTTGGAAACCATGTTTAAAAATCATAAGAGTCATTTGAAATCCCAGACTGCTGAGAGTTCTTGGAATGACCAGTGGCATGAGACTTGGGTTTCTCCTCTCCTTTTTATACTGTGTGAAGGAAACTTGGATCAAAAATCTTACGTGATTGATTATTACTTGCCAAAATTACTAAGTTACAGCCCTGAAAGCTTACAGTACATGGTAAAGATTCTTCAGACTTCTATTGATGCTAAAACTGGTAAGAAAAATGCATTTTTGTTTTAGTAATTTCTAATTATGATGCTTAAATATAGGTAGCTATGCAGATGCTAATCATATTTAAATTTAAATATCACTTCTATAAATAGTAAAGGAGGAGATTAATGATAGATGTTTCGGTTTGAAACGAATGTTCCTGTATAAAGCTGAATGGAGTTTTTTGGCTGAAGTCATTTCTACAAGCTAAAGAATAATTCCACTTACAATGATAAACTTTCCTTTATTACAAGGTTTTAATTCATTTTTTCAAGTTCTGAATTTATTTTGTTGTATTACTGGAATAAAAGTTTGTGTGTCTTATATAATGTGCTTATTCAAGTGATTGAGACAATAATTAAAAATTGTGTTAGGCAAGGTTAAAGACAGGTAACTTGGCAGTAGCAAGTTATTTTCTCTGGGGAAGTGACAAAATTCAGAGGCATGATCTGAAGAAATAGCCATCTATAGTTACTTAGAATAGGGGTAGACATCCCATTAAAACTCACAAACCCTACAGGAATCACTGCAAATTCAAGCATAATTCAGGATGTGTAAAGTGATGATCATGACACATCGTATAAATCTTAAAATTATTATATTGTTTAACAAAGCAAAAATGTAGTATCGTATAGTGTAATTTTAAGAAATATTTTCAACTAAAATTGTTAAAAACTTTCAGTACGTCAAAGAGTAACCATGAGGTAGCAGGAAAATTTGATTCCTGTATGTGAAAATAAGCCATTTTTTGTAATTTTTGACAACAGTTGTTCTTGACTTTTTGAAAAGCCATCTGAAATTCAGGATTCAAGAATCTGTTCTGAAGTAAGGTTGTCTTTATTTTTATATCAAGCTGCCCTGTCTTCCTGGTAATGGCTGATGTCCTAGCCTCTGAAACCAGCAGGCTCTTTGTGTTCCTTTTTAAATCTTCTTTACTAGTGAAAAATAGTCACTGTAAAATATGCAGAGAGGTTCAGTGTTTACTTTTAGAGCAATAATAAGTCTGTAGTCACCGATGTGTTTATTTCTCCACCTGATTTTTTTTCCTGATTTACTTCCTGATTCATTTTCTAAGTGTTAGGGAAAAAGTAAAAATGTTAGCAGGTAAATAATGATTTGTTTACGTTAACAATAAGAGAATTATGCTTACCTGAAACGATTGACAGAAGGACAGATCATTTTAAATAATGATTTATTTTAGAATAGGAACTTTAATTTGTGTTAGAAATGAGTTTAAAATGTGATTTTTATTTATTGAAATAAAATGTTAATTGGAAACATGAAAATTAGCAGTTGATAATTATAGTGGTCATTGCATAATATGGTAATTGTCTTTGTTACTGTGCTTTCAGGACAAGAGCAATCATTCCCATCCTTAGGGTCTTGTAATAGCAGGGGGGCTCTGGGAGCTTTGATGGCATGTCTGCGAATAGCTAGAGCTCATGGACATCTTCAGTCTGCTGCTGATACCTGGGAGAACCTCGTGTCTGGTGCAAGAATAAAGCAAGGCTTAATTCATCAGCATTGTCAAGTAAGTAAAGAAAATTACCTGGATTTGTACGTGCAGTAGATCCCTTTCATGTAGCAGTTCAATATAGAGGCCCCTACATTGTGTCCTGCACTGTTTTAGGGAGTTCATAAAGAGAATGAGTAGAAACCCTAGTCTCCCAACTAAACTTTCAGTAGACCCTTTCTTCAAGCTACTGCAAGTTTAGTTGAGGATGTAAGAAAACTTACATAAAACAACTGGAAACTCTTAGAACTGACAGTACAGATACAAGTGTGCCATCAATACATAAGGACTCCCTTGGGAGGCTCAGAAGAGACTGATCAGAGCAGGTGGTGCTTGATTAGGGAAGTGATAGATATGATTAGAAAAGAGGAAGCCTTGGAGCAGCATACAAAATGGAGGGACCCAAATGAGCAAGGTCTGGAGGATGATTAAGAACATTGCTTATCAGGCGTGGAGTGTTTTGGACATTTTTTGGAAAGGTCTAATGTTAGGCTAAAGACTTCATTGATTCCCAGGCACCAGCTGGTTTTATTAAGCTAAACCAAAGCCACTCTGTTTTCAGCAAGGAATTACATTAGTGGAAACATGAATTTCCAGCGTGGGAACAGAAAGAAACCAGGAAACCAGTTAGAAGTGCCTATCAGTAATTTAAGAGTGAGGTGATGGGGTAAAGGGAGTCACTGGAAAAAAAGAGAAAAAGGAATGAAGCTGAGCATTACCATGGAATAAAAATCTTTGATTGTTGCATTTTATAAATCCCCAGTTTACACATTTAATAAAATAATTGTATAGGAAATAACACTAGGATCTTTGAGATTAAGAAACCTTTCTAAGGTACCTATTGGTGAACTGAAGTTTATTTTTTTCCTTTTGTAGCCTATGTAAGTAATTAAACAATTCAAGTGATTTAGGTTTGGCTTATTTCTTGGAAAATTAACCTTTTATTGCTTGATGTTTTTTAGGTAAGGATAGATACATTAGGCTTGCTTTGTGAAAGTAATCGAAGCACAGAAATTGTTACCATGGAAGAAATGCAGTGGATTCAGTTCTTTATTACATACAATCTTAACAGCCAGTCTCCAGGAGTGCGGCAACAGATCTGTTCACTTCTTAAAAAGGTAGAATTTCCCATCAGAAGGCATAGGGAAGTGGTGAACTTTGTTTGGGAAATGGTTTTTAAAAAGAGCCCAGATTTTGGAAGCGTGTGGGAATGGTCATGGAATTGGGCTACCGCATCTGTTCATGATGGCCCTTCTGTGACCTGTTCTCTGATTACATAAAGCTTACATTTGGGATTAAAATCCAGAGTGGAAAGCACACACCCCTCCCCCCACCATTTTTTTTCAGGAGTTCAGGATCAGCCTGGGCAACGGTGAAACCCTATCACTACGAAAATACAAAAAAATTAGCCAGACGTGGCAGTGTGCATCTGTAGTCCTAGCTACTTGGGAGGCTGAGGCAGGAGAATTGCTTGAACCTAGGAGCGGAGGTTGCAGTGAGCCGAGACTGTACCACTCCAGCCTGGGCGACAGAGTGAGATTCAGTCTCCAAAAAGAAAAAAAAAAGAAAAAAAAAAAGGGTCTTGCTCTGTCACCCAGGTTGGAGTGCAGTAGTGTGATCATAGCTCACTGTACCCTCCACCTCCTGGGCAATTCTTTCTCCCCAGCCTCTCAAGTAGCTGGGACGACAGGGGCATACCACCATCCCTGTCTAATGTTTAATTTTTTTTTTTTTTTAGAGATAGGGTCTCACTCTGTTGCCCAGGCTGGTCTTAAGCTCCTGGGATCTAGTGGTCCTCCTACCTCAGCCTCCCAAAGTGTTGCTATAGGCATGAGCCACCACACATGGCCAAAAGGCCTTTCATTTTGGTGTAGTAAATCAACCTTGGGTTCTTTTTTGTAAAGAAAAAATCTAATGCTGGAGTTAAGGTATTTTTAAGAAAAATTGGTAGATTGCCTGTTCTCTTTGACATGGATGCAGCTGGAAACCATTTCTAGCAAACTATCCTGAAAAGTAACAAACACCCGCCTATGTTCTCACTCATAGTGGCGAACGTGACATGCAAATGAGAATCACTTGACTCTGGGAGGAAGGGAGAAGTGTGAACATCACGCACTTAGCGGGCTCACTAATCCATGGTTTTGAGAGGGGAGCAGAGGGGGAGGAGGGAAGTTGCATAATTGGGAGTGTGAACAATATTACTAACGTGTGCCCTATAGAATGCAATGACTAAAAATCTGCAGTGTGCGTACGACGGTTGATGGGTGCAGCCACACCAACATGAGAGCCTGGCATAGAGTTTTAACAGATATGTAATTTAACCTAGACGTTATGCACATGTTACCCTAGAACTTAAAGTATAATAATAATAAAGAAAACAACATAAAATAAAAAGAAAATTAGGTAGGTAACAGGAGAAAGAATGCCATTGCATTTTTATAGTTTTAAGCGCCTCATAAAGTGATCATTATCAAATAATCCAACTTGAATTAATTGTGCAACACATTTATGGGGTGAAGAATTGGTAAAGTAGGGAAATGACTATATCATTTTCAGGTTTGTGCCAACTTAAAGGAAATAGAACTGTGGTTTAATGATAGTATTCTGCTTTGCAATAATAACTTTGTTTTGGTATAAAATTATTTTCCGTCTAAAATAAATGTTATAAAATATTAAGAGATTAAAAATCAGTGCTCTCCTTGCCTGACGTTTTATTCTAAAGAATTTGCCTCTCAGGCTGACATTTAAATTTAATGTGTGGGTCACCTCTGCTTCATTTCCTTTGTCTCAAAAGTTGTTTTGTAGGATACAGGAAAGTTCTCAGGTACTTTATAAATTGGAGCAGAATAAATCCAAACATGAACCAGAGAAGAAGTTAACCAAACAGCACCCTTCTGTTTCTTTACAGCAGTATAAGGTAGGTGCTATATTTCTAAACATAGACTTTTTTAAAAAATTAAAAAGTATAATGAATAAGCATAAAAGGGAAATAAATGGAAGTCTTTTGGTGAATTGTGTTTCTTGCTTTTTTTCCTTCAAGCTGAGTATTACCTATTTCTTCTGCTGCTTTGGTGCAGCTACTTGATGTAGCCTGGGTTATGGAACCAGTGTTGTACTGGAGGACTGTTACAGAATGACGTTAGTGGGCTAACCCCAGTCACTTTCAGCTTATGTGGGCCAGGTGAATTTAGTACTTTAACAGAAGGGTAATTGATGGTACTGAACACCGTCCTTCTCCAGGGAAGAAGACTGCTGTTGCTGGGCCTCTTTTCTCGTTAGATTGACATGACTTGCAGAGGCTTGGTATTAATGACTCTTGGCCTGTGGTCCAGCTGTGGAGGGAGCTTGCTGTCTGTCTCACATTGGAGTGAGCTTGAAGAGTAGGGCTGGATTTTAGGGCATTGTGTTAATGAAATGGATGGAAACCCAGGTACAGCAGCTCCAGTCTGGGCCAGGGCTTAGCTTGACAATCTTGAATTTCTTTTCAGCAGAACAGATTGAGCTTTTCACTGTTCTTCCCCCAAATCTAGCCTTTGAGAAGCAGACCCTTTTTTTCTCCTCAGGCCCAGATAGAAGACAGAACTTACCTATTTATTTTGAGAAAGAGGTAGATGAATAGATTAATGATACATTTGAAGTATGACATGCTCACTACTTACTCTAAACATTATTATGGATGCCCTTGGTTTTCAGTTTTGTATTTAAAAGATAAAAAGCCATCAAAGAATATTTCTATTCAAAGGCTAAAATCAGCTTGACTTCTTAAAATCTCAATGACGAAGATTGGGAAGTCACAACCTGAATTTTAAAGACATAGGTTTACTCCTGATTCTGCCACTTATTAGTTGACTGACTTGAGTCTCATCAACTATAAGCAGAATTAGTAACCTTTCTCAAAAGATTGATTTGAGGATTAAATGAAAAAGCTCTTTGTAGACTGTGTATTTCTCCACTTGATCTTAGCCAAAAGGCCAAGAAGTGATGTAAACTATATATCTCTCTATAAAGCCTTGCTGAGAGTCATTAAAAGCGACTAGCGCTGGCTCATGCCTGTAATCTCAGCACTTTGGGAGACTGAGGCAGGAGGATCACTTGAGCCCAGGACTTCAAGACTAGCCTGGGCAACATAGCAAGACCCCATCTCTATTTAAAAAAAAACCAAAAAACAAAAAAAAACCTTGAGACGGGCTTGGTGGTGCACACCTGTGGTCTCAGATACTCAGGAGGCTGAGGCTTGAAGGTTGCTGGAGTACAGGAGGTCAGGGCTGTGGTGAACCTTAATTATACCACTGCACTCCATCCTGGGCAACAGAGCAGTGAGACCCTGCTTCAAAGAATTAATAAATAAAAATTTAAAAAGTGACTAGAATATATATTGAAGCCCCCAGTGTGCGTGTGGGACAGTTAAAAAAATTTCTTTTAAATTAATTAATTTTTTTATAGATGTGGGTTCTGCTGTGTTACCCAGGCTGGTTTCAAAATCCTGACCTCAAGTGATTCCCCTGCCTCCACCTCCCAAAGTGGTGGGATTACAGGCATGACATACTACCTACTCTCAACATTATTATGGATTATTTTGGATATTATGCCCAGCCTAGTTATTTTGCAGTTTCTCTTAGATCATTGGTAGATTTAACAATGCATATCTCGTTTGCTTTCTTTTTGTAAGGGGTAAAATGATTTGTGAAAACTCAATTAAGTACTTGGAAATACAAAAGCTGTTTTTTGGGTTGAGATTCTGAATTTTCATGTATGTGTGGTTTCTTGGTGTGTGCTTATAAGTATGCATGTTTTGAAAATTAGTGCTTAGAGTCTTAATCTGAGTCAGTCTCGTGGTTGTGGTACTTTTTCCCTAATGACACACCTGTGGCTTTTGGAGGTTGTGACCTTGGCACTGTATTGTCATGACTGTCACATCGTCAGAACAGTGGGTGCCGTGCACAGTGTGTGGTGTGCTCAGTGCCAATCAATAGACTTTAAGTGCTGGGGGAGAAGAGGAGGCTATTAGTTGAAAAAGACATCTTCTCGTCTAGTGGAGATTATTTTATACCTAAATAACTGATAGTAACTAGAGTCCTTTTAAATTTATAAAATGTTAGATGTCCATGTTCTCATTTAACCTTTAATAAAAAGGCTGTAAGATAACATTCTTATCCCCACTTAACAAGTGAGAAAGCTGAAGCTCAGTGAAGTGCAATAACCTGTGTAAGGTTTCCTCAGCTAGTAAGTGGTAGAGTCAGAACTCCAGTCCAGACCTGCTCTTGACTCCAAAATCTCAGTATTTTCTCCCCGCAATCCCCAGTACTAGCTTAATGAAGGCTTGGAGATAAGAAAGTACAGGGAGAACTTGGGGAATGGTGAATTCAGTGGTGTGAATGACGTAAAATACCTTAGGGAATGGAGGACTTGAGTAATGGGAAGTGAATCCAAAGAATCCAGTTGAAAATGGATAGCTTTCAGTGATAGGCCAAGGAAGATTTGGAAGCTTCACTGGGAACCATTAAAAGTGATTAGAGCATATACTGAGCGTTACTATGTGTGTAGGATAGTGTGCTCAGCACTAGGCATCCAAACATAGAAATGTGGTCCCTACCTTCATCGTGGCTGCAGTCTGATTGCGGGAAAGAAGAACTATATTTAAGCATATAAATGACAATACAGTTTGAATGATACCTCCTAGTGGATGATCTTGTGTTTTTTAGATGGAGTTTTGCTCTTTCATCCAGGCTGGACTGCAGTGGTGTGGTCTTGACTCACTGCTACCTCCGCCTCCTGGGTTCAAGCAATTCTCCTGCCTCAACCTCTTGAGTAGCTGGGACTACAGGCGCCCGGCACCACACTGGGCTACTTTCTGTATTTTTAGTAGAGACGGGGTTTCATCATGTTGGCCAGGCTGGTCTCAAACTCCTGACCTCAGGTGATCCGCCCGCCTCAGCCTCCCAAATTGCTGGGATTACAGGCATGAGCCACTACGCCTGGCCCTTGTTGTGTTTTAATGTGAATCCTGTTTCACTTATAATTAAAAGTAGTTTAACTAGGATATTTTTCAGTAATGGCCCTATTCCTTTGAAACCTAATAGAATTAATAACCTAATAAACTCTTAGGGCTTGTGGGGACCTAAATGATAAATCCCCAAGATTGCATGTTCTTCACCCTAGAAATGAATGCAGGGATCTTTGGTAGAGTCAGTGAAGACTAGGGCTGTTGAACCCAGTGAGACTCTGTCTTAAAAAACAAAAAGTGTACATATCTGTCTGGGCTACAGTAGAAATTGTACTTCTTGTTGACTCTGCAAATACAGGGTTTATTAAAGTCGTGATATAGCTTATGGTCAAGGGTACTAACCTGAATTATTAAGCAAAGTGAACAACCAGTATTGTTTTTGAAATTTTTTATTTTACATTAAAACAAAACACCCACTCTAAAAGGGTGTTTAATACGGTGAACATAACCTATTGTGACGTAATTATACTTACTGTAATTTTTTTTTTTTTAAGAATTTCATGTCATCCATTTGTAACAGTCTTTTTGAAGCATTGTTTCCTGGATCTTCCTACTCAACTAGATTTTCAGCTTTAACCATTTTAGGCTCAATAGCTGAAGTTTTTCATGTCCCAGAAGGTAAGTGTTTAATAATGTTAAGGGAAGTAATTTTTTTTCTTTCAAAACATACTTATTCTACATTTTGCTTTATTTGAAGTTTCAGTTTTGTTGCCTTTCTTTGAGGTTTTATTCTTACCATATAATTCTTGCTTGTACATAATGAAATTTGCCAGTAAAGGACAGAAGAGAAACTATCTCCCTTTTCATTGATCATTATTTGCCAACCCCAAAGTGTAATTTTCATGAATTATGCTTATTATGGAAAGAGTTCCAGCTCTTATCTCCCTAATTTGTTTGTTGCTGTTTTAAGATAGTATCCAATCTGTTCTTTAAGTTTTAAAATTTGAAATAATAATAGCTTCTATTATATTTAATATTTCTCAGTGAGCTCTGTAGTTAGAATGTGGTTTCCCTTACATACCGTCTGTTTCATATGCCTCAATCTGGTTTCGGAAAGACAATATGAGGCTGTAATTTCCAAGTATTCTGGTTTAATGATACCCTTTGTTTTTCCTTCTGTGTGGTTCTCAAGAGGGTGAAATTTCAGTTCCCTCTTCAAATCTTTTTTTTTTTATTTTTTCCTTTTTGACAAGAAATTATTCCTTTTTTTTTCTTTTGAGACAGAGTCTAGCTCTGTCACCCAGGCTGGAGTGCGGTGGCATGATCTCGGCTCACTGCAACCTCCGCCTCCTGGGTTCAAGTGATTCTCCTGCCTCAGCCTCCCAAGTAGCTGGGACTTCAGGCATGTGCCACCACGCCTGGCTAATTTTTTGTGTTTTTAGTAGAGATGGGGTTTCACTGTGTTAGCCAGGATGGTCTTGATCTCCTGACCTCTTGATCTGTCTGCCTCGGTCCCCGAAAGTGCTGAGATTACAGGCGTGAGCCACTGTGCCCTGCCAAAATGATTCTTTTTTCCGTGTACATGTGTGTATATATGTTATAATGCGGGATTTCTTGCTTGTGCTCAGTCTTCCTTGACTGTGGTCAAACAGGAAAATATCCTGCTCAGCTACTCTTTCACAGGGAATGGCTGAAGTACGAGGGAGCTTTATACTATCATTGGATTCCTTTTAATTTTAAAGTATTGGTCAAAGTGTAATTTTTTGACAGGACAGTTAGCTAATGTAATAGAGGCTTGCTTCATTTGGGGAAAATCAGTTTTAAAAGTTTTATTTTGAAAAAAATCAACAGCAAAGTTTCAAGACTAGTTCAATGAATAGCCATGTACGCTCTACCTAGATTCATCGTTTTTTTTTTTGTTTTAGTTTTTGTTTTTGTTTTTTTGAGACGGAGTCTCGCTCTGTTGCCCAGGCTGGAGTGCAGTGGCGTGATCACTGCAGTCTCTGCCTCCCAGGTTCAAGCAGTTCTCCTGCCTCAGCCTCCTGAGTAGCTGGGATTACAGGTACCTGCCACCACGCCTGGCTAATTTTTGTATTTTTAGTAGAGACAGGGTTTCACCATATTGGTCAGGCTGGTCTCGAACTCCTGACCTCAGGTTTTCCACCCTCCTCAGTCTCCCAAAGTGCTGAGATTACAAGCGTGAGCCACCGCACCCGGCCGATTCATCAGTTATTAATATTTTGCAATATTTGCTATATCTGTGTCTTTTATTAATTTTATAACCATAACACAATGATCAAATTCAGGAAATTGAATGTTGATACAATGCTTTAATCGAATATACAGTCCATATTTAAATTTTGCCAATTGTCCCAACAAATGGCCTTTTATATTATAGAACAAAAAACTAACTTCTTACAATCTGGGAAGCAGTCCTAGATCACGCATTGCGTTTTGTTATTATGCCTCTTTTTAGCTTCCTTTAATCTGGAAAATTTCTTGTTTTATGATATTAACATTTTGGAAGAATATGTCTCAATTGGGGTTTGTCTCATTGTTTCCTGATGACTTGATTCATGCTGTACATTTTTGCAGGAATGTTGCATGGATGATATAGTGTTCTTCACAGGGCATCCTATTAGAGTATTGATGATATTGGCTTTCTACAGTATTTATGTAAGAAATATGATCACCTTATTCAGGTGGGGATGGCAGGCTTAAAAATGGTCTCCAAAACACATCCACATCAAATCCTTAAGAAGCTGTGAATGCAAACTTTACATGGAAAAAGGGTCCTTGCAGATGTTCTTAAGTTTAGGATCTTGAGGTGAGATATCTAGATTGTCTTGATGGACCAAAAATGTCATCACAAGTATCCTTACAAGACAGAGGCAGAGAGAGATTTGACAAACGAAAGAGGAGGCAGTGTGACAGCGTAGGTAGAGATTGGCGTGATATGGCTCCAGGCCATGGAATGCCTGCAGCTGCTGGAAGCTGGAAGAGGCAAGGAACAGATTTTAGAGCCTCTGGAGTGCATGGCCCTACTGACACCTTGATTTTGAACTTCTGGCTTCCAGAACTGTGAGAGAATAGATTTCTGTGGTTTTAAGCCACCAAGTATGTGGTAATTTGTTACAGCATTCAGTGAATGCAGGAGTCTCCCGTCAGTTCATAAAATTTCAGTGGTACTTCAACTTAATTTAGAAAATAAGTTTTTACCTCAGAGTGATTGATTACTTCAATCTTATAACAAAAAGTTTCCTGCGCATTTGATGTAGTTGTAGCTGCACCTAAGTGTGTGGGAATTAAAACTAGGCTGAAGCGTACCTATAATTTTTCAGTCAAGAGAGTAATTTGATACATTTAAATGTACTTTAAAAATGAAAACCCTGAGTCATCTTCCTAATGTATGAGTTTCATGTAATTGGGCAGTGACTTATGCCATTGTAATTATGTTAGACAACTGGGAGGTAATGTAAATGGAGCAAGCTATACTGTAGCCATTACTTTTAAAGGAGACTTAAGAACCTTGACTGTGAAGTACAGGATGGGAGATGTAAATTCATCCTTCATTATTATCTCAAGAACTTCAGTGATAGGACTCTGATTTGAGATTAGTCAAATGGTTTCTGCCTTTCCTAGACCAAGAAGAATAAGTTGCATGCATCTTTCTTATGTGGAATCAAATGCCACAATATTGATGGTAATACAGTTCTACAATTAGATTAAAAGGATTTGTTCAGCAAATATTAATTTAGTGCTTATTATATGTCAAGCAGCCAAGGATATTCACTGTCCCAAACAAGGTGCTTCTTCCTTTGGAGCTTATGTTTCAGTGAAGGGAGACAGGAATGAACAAGTAATACGTAGAATTTGTATATATTATTACATTATGTAGATGCAAGATTATGTAGATTATGTATGTACAAGATGTAGATAAGTTCTATGAAAAATATTTCAAGAAGATAAGGGGGATATATAGAAAACCTAGGAGGCTGGAGAGTGTTAGTGGCTTCATACAGTGGTGTCATAAAGGGTTTCAAATTGGAAAAAAGCTCTTAAACAACTGATGGATGAAAGAATAATGAAGGAAGTTAGAAAATATTTTGAGATGAGTGAAAGCAAAAATACAACATACCAAAACTTATGCAATGCTGCAAAAGCAGTGCTTATAGGGAAAGTTATAGC
Source organism: Rhinopithecus bieti (assembly GCF_001698545.2). Lineage (NCBI taxonomy): Eukaryota > Metazoa > Chordata > Mammalia > Primates > Cercopithecidae > Rhinopithecus > Rhinopithecus bieti. The sequence goes on along the minus strand of NW_016824934.1, from coordinate 576,944 downwards.
TGTAAATGCCTACGGCAAAAGATCTTGAATTAATAACCAAGTTAACTTTCTACCTCAAGCAATTAGAAGAGAAGAACAAACTTAAAAGGAAGGAAACAAAAAGATTAGAACAAAGATAAACGAAATAGAGAATAGAAAAACAGCACAAATAACGAAACCAGAAGTTGTGTTTTTTAAAGATCAACAAAATAGACAAAGTTTGCTAAACTGGCTAAGATAAAAGAAAGACAGTACAAACAACTAAAATCAGAAATGAAAGTAGGAACATTTCTATTAAGTTTGCAGAAATAAAAATGATTATAAGACAATACAGTGAACAGTTATAACACCAAGTTAGATAATCTACATGAAATGGACAAGCTTCTAGAAACATGACAATTACTGACTTGAGAAGAGATAGAAAATGTGAGCAGACCTTTAAGAAGAGATTGAATCAGTATTCAGAAGGCTCACAGAAGGAGAGAAGAGAAAGTTTAGGGCGAGTGACTTCTCCGGTGAAATTTACAAAACGTTGAAAGAAGAATTACACCAGTCCTTCTCAGACTCTTTCAAAAAATTGAAGAGAAGGGAACACCTCCTACCTCATTTTATAAGGCCATCATTACCCTGATACCAAAACCAAAGACACTTAAAAGAAAACCGGCCGGGCGTGGTGGCTCATGCCTGTAATCTCACCACTTTGGGAGGCCGAGTCTGGTGGATCACGTGAGGTCAGGAGTTTAAGACCAGACTGGCCAACATGGTGAAACCCCATCTCTACTAAAAATACAAAAAATTAGCTGGATGTGGTGGCGGGTACCTGTAATCCCAGCTACTCAGGAGGCTGAGGCAGGGGAATCGCCTGAACCCGGGAGTCTGAGGTTGCAGTGAGCTGAGATCACACCATTGCACTCCAGCCTGTGTGACAAGAGCAAGACTTCATCTCAAAAAAAAAAAAAGAAAAGAAGAAAAGAAAAAGAAGATAAAAGACCAATATCCCTTATGTATATAGCGGCAAAAACCCTCAATAGAATACTAGCAAACCAAATCCAACAGCATATTAAAAGCGTTATATACCATGAGGAAGGAGTTTATCCCAGGAATGTAAGGGTGGGTCAACTTAAGAATAATAGTCAATGTCATCACATTAAAATGAACGTGGAAATACCATGTGATCATCTTAATTTATGCAGAAAAAGCATTTGACAAAATTCAGTACCCTTTTATGATTAAAAAAATGAACACAGCAAAACTAGGAATAGGAAGGACAAGATGATGAAGGACATTTGTAACACAACCACAGGTAACATCACACTCGGTGAGCAACTGAAAGCTTTTGCCCTAAGATCAGGAAGAAGACACAGATGCCCACTGTCACCACTGCTGTTCACTGTTGTACTGAAAGTTCTAGCCAGAGCAATTATACAAGAAAAAAAAAAAAAAGCAGTCAGATTGGAGAACAAGAAGCAAATCTGAGCAAAGTTGTTAAGGAAGTAACAAAAACCTCAGGTGTCGGCTCTAGGAATTTCATAGGGTTGTGCTAACTTGTAAATTAAGATTAAATGAGAAATTTGTATCCCAATTTATATTCCTCAAATTAAGTAAGCATAAGAATGTTTCCATTTTCCTTAGGAGTTGACTTGTGAAATTTTTTTTTTTTTGGCGGAGTCTTGCTATGTCGCCCAGGCTGGAGTGCAGTGGCCGGATCTCAGCTCACTGCAAGCTCTGCCTCCCGGGTTCCCGCCATTCTCCTGCCTCAGCCTCCCAAGTAGCTGGGACTACAGGCGCCCGCCACCTCGCCCGGCTAGTTTTTTGTATTTTAGTAGAGACGGGGTTTCACTGTGTTCGCCAGGATGGTCTCGATCTCCTGACCTCGTGATCCGCCCGTCTCGGCCTCCCAAAGTGCTGGGATTACAGGCTTGAGCCACTGCGCCCGGCCTGTGAAATGTTTTTAAGTGTTCTTCACATTTTGCCTTGAAACCCTGTTTTTCCACAGTTCTTGAGTCTTCATCCTAGAGTTAAGTGGAGTCAGTGATTGCCCCTAGAGTTAAGTTAAGTCAGTGATTGCCATCATTCTTTAGGGTAATTTTTCTTTTCATCCCTTGGTTGGCTGAAATTCCTTTTTCTCTAGAAGTTTCTGGAGATAAGTAGTTCTTAATTTCTTGCATATTATAAAATGTTTCTATTGTTCTTACACTTGAATAAGAGTTTGATAGGCAAAGTTCTTCACACCTTCATTCCCTGAGGATTTTGTAAGCATTGCTCCATTATCTTTTAGCACTACATGTTGTTATAGGGACGAGTGCAGCCAGTCTAGTTTTTTCCATTTTGTAGATGAATTGAGCTCTTCCCTGAATGGCCAGTAGATTCCTTCTTTATCCTTGACTCCCAGTAAGTCTGTCAGGATATGTCATCATACTGATCATTCTGTGTCAGTTCATTCTAAGATACAGTAGGACTTTTCTTCTTTTTTTTTTTTTTTGAGACCAAGTCTCTGTTGCCCAGGCTGGAGTGCACTGATGTGATCTTGGCTCACTGCAACCTCCACCTCCCGGCCTCAAGTGATTCTGCTGCGTCAGCCTCCCAAGTAGCTGGGATTACAGCCGTGTGCCACCATGCCCGGCTAATTTTTGTATTTTTAGTAGAGACGGGGTTTTACTCCGTTGGCCAGGCTGGTCTCAAACTCTTGACCTCAGGTGATCCACCCGCCTCGGCCTCCCAAAGCGCTGGGATTCCAGGTGTGAGCCACTGAGCCCGGCCAGGACTTTGTATTCTAGGTCAAGAAGTTTTATTAAGATTTTTAAAAAGATGTGTTTCTAAATTTACTTGTTTTGTTTATTTTAACAATAACTTAGGAATCTTTTACATAATATCTTTTGAAAGATAATGGAATGGTTTAAAATCTTTCTTAATTTGGAGAACTGTGGTACTTTGTCATTTTAAGAATTAAATTAATGGAAAAGTTACTCTTTTATGCTGTCATGGGTAAAGTATGAAGTGTGGTTTTTTGGTACTAATTTTCTATAAATTTGGTCAAATAACTTCAGAAGGTTGATTTCCTTTTATTCACTTTTAAATCTTTTTGTTTTTAAAATATTTTTAGGTAGAATTTATACAGTGTATCAGCTGAATCATGATATTGATGTTGGTCGTTTCCAAGCACTAATGGAATGTTTTACCAGCACTTTTGAAGATGTGAAAATTTTAGCATTTGATCTTCTGATGAAGTTATCAAAAACAGCTGCACATTTTCAGGTATCAGGACTTTTCTAGTATAAATGTGGTGTATGCATGGAAACTTTCTGTCAGCAGATAAAGCAGTCTGAGGATTTTTCATGCACTTTGCATCTGCCATCTCATGGTTTTGGACTGTTTCTTTCAATTATCATTAACACCTCTCTACTATTTTGGGGTTGGTGGGAAAGGAGGAAATATCAAAAAGTAAATAAGGCCCAAATCAGTGAGCTTTGCTGTTTTTATTGCTTTGATAAAAAGGGAGGTGTAGGAGGTGGTAGGTTTTATTGTTTACCAGATTATTGGTAGATTTTAGTTAACTGTGGTTTCCCCTGTTTCCTTGGACATGTAATATTCGATCAGAACACATCGCTTACAGTAACTTGCATTTTTTGAGATAATCTCCCTTTTTCATACACTTGAGAAACTGAGTGTAAATGAGGTAGAGAGGATGTTTCTGGTTTTTCAACCAGCAATAGCTAAACTGAGACTGAAACTTACCAAGTACTTGAGGTTAACAACAGTCCCTGGGTGCTCTACCTCATCCCCAGCCCCTCCATTCTTCCTGACACATTGCTCTTCCCACTTTGGGGTAGGAATTAAAGATGGGGTTGGAAGTGAACACATTGCGTGGGATGAGTCTGCAGGGGACTTCCAGACCCAGGCTCTTAGCTCTGCCCTTGAGGCTTCTCCTGGGGCTGTTGGGTCACCAGCAGAGTACAGTTTCTGGAGCTTAGCTATGGCTTTCTATTAGAGCTCTGTAAAGGCCGAGGGTGGCTGCTGCAGCTGAGCCATGGTCTAGGCTGTGGTTGTTCAGCTGTGTTTAGGGCATGGTAGCTTGTAGATGCAGTGGAATTCTGTAGGATCACATGCCAGAGAGGGTAGTATCTGTTTCTGTGGCTTCTAGATGGCTATGTAGAACATCTATCTATCTATCTCTCAGAACAGCTCTTTTTTGACTTGGGTCAATGTTGGAAGTTGCTGTACAGCATGTACCGATGCCTATGATTTTTAGGTGCCCTTGTGAGCAGAAACTTCCCTGGTGCTCAGGCTGCTGACTTTCATTACCATTTTAAAGAGGAGATTTTAAAGAGGAGATTTTCTCTTCCTCTGTCTGCCCCTCCTCACCTTATCATTCGTCACATCACCTCATATTTTGTCAATAGCGATGTCTCATTCTTGGCAAATATTTTGAGAGTACCTGGATGGAGAAGGCATATTATGGCATAAATGTGAAAGACTTGGCCCTTACATCACTAAGGGCCTTAAGGGACCTCTGCATCTCTAAATTTGATAAACCTGTGCTTGGTATAGTGACACTAGCCATAGAATTCAAGAAATTTAGTACCACATGTGGTTTGCTGTAGGATTTTGCTTATACTCTCTGTCTGGCTTCCAGATTAGTAAACTAGTTAAAGGAATAGGCATTCAAGATTTAAAAATATTAATTATATATTTGTATCAGGGTTTTCTAGAGGGACAGAACTAATAGGATAGATGTATATCTAAAGGAGAGTTTATTAAGGAGTATTGACTCACACGATCACAAGGTGAGGTCCCACAATAGCCTTCTGCAACCTGAGGAGCAAGGAAGCCAAAGCTGAAGAACTTGGGAGAGTTTGATGTTCCAGGGCAGGAAGCATCCAGCATGGGAGAAGTAGGCCGGAAGACTAAACCAGTCTAATCTTTCCATATTCTTCTTCCTGCTTTTATTCTGGCTGCGCTGGCACCTGAATAGATTGTGTTTACCCAGATGGAGGATGCCTTTCCCAGTCCACTGATTCAAATATTAATCTCCTTTGGCACCCTCACAGACATAACCCAGGAACAATACTTTGCATCCTTCAATGCAATCAAGTTGACACTCAGTATTAATCATCACAATATTATATTTCCAAAGTCTTTCTTTGGGTGTCCCTTATATAATATATAATTAATTTTTTAATATAGTTAAGATTACAGAAGTTTTTGAATGCTAACCTGATCTCTTTAAGGACGTGTACGTACGTATTGTTGACGGCATTTTTTTCTCATAAGTCACTTGACTACCCTGTTCACCTAGTTTACTCCCCTTCTTTCTGTGGAGCTGCATATCCTAGATCTTTTGTCATATTATACTTCGATTTACCTAAGATGATGGAACAAAGACATTTTAGACTTTAAAGGCTATTATTATCTTTCTTACTAATGGTTAATAAAACAGTTCTGGGACTTAATTGTCAGTTAAAAAATGGCTTAGATGCTTAGTTGGTTCTAATACTTAAACTTGAACTTTGGCCACTACTTTTAAGTTTTTTGTTTAGGTCATAGAAAATAAACAATCAAATGGTAAAGAATTTAAATTGGAATAAACAGATATTTAAATCAGCACATTTGATATCTACTGTTGTGAAATTATAAAACATCATCAAATATTTGTAGACCTGTAATCTACTTCAAAATTGAGTGTATAATTATTTTCTCCTGACATAAGATAGGACATAATCCTAGTAGAATCAGAATATTATTGAGCAGCCAAACCCTGACTTCCAGACTGGTGAACACACAGCTTGCCAGTTGTTGAAGTTGGGACTAGGACTCATGTCTTCTGTTGTCAACCCAGTGCCTTTCCGTGACTACAACAGCACACTGTCCTTTGTTCTATCTTCTTTAGGACAGGCGATGTGAGTGGATGTTTCTATGAGATATAGGTGTGGGAGCGCTGATGCATAATTTCTGAGGCTGAATTGATCACTTTGTTTTCTACACACACGAAGTTTTGCCAGGTACAGCCTCCCAGGGGATTTGCAGTTTTCTCCAATGAACTACCTGTATAGGAAGGAGGAAGGGAGAAGGGCAGCCATATGATGCCCAGGTGAAACATCAGCCCAGAGAGACTATGAACTGCCCTGTCTAGAAATAATAAATATAGTCTGGCTGTAATCATAGCAAAATTCTACAGGACAAAGTACACTTTTGCTGAAGAAAGAAGCAGTTTTTAAAAAAGGTTTTATCAGTGTTGAATTTCCCAATTGAAATTATTTCCAACCGATTAGTAATCATTAATTACTGTAATAAAAAACTTACCTATATTCAGGGAGAAAGGAAATTAATATTTATATTGAGTTACAGTTGTATGCCAGGCTGCGTTTTTTTTTTTTTTTTTTTGTCATAGAGGCAGAGTCTCGCTCTATTGCCTAGGCTGGAGCGCAGTGGTGCAGTCATAGCTCACTGTAGCCATGAACTCCTGAGCTCAAGTGATCCTCCCCTCTCAGCCTGACTTGCTGGGACTACAGGTGTGCACCACTACATGCAGCTAATTTTTAAGTTTTTTTGTAGAGTAAGTTTTTTGTCTCACCGTGTTACCCAGGCTGGTCTCAAGACTCCTAACCTCAAGTGATCCTCCCATCTTGGCCTTCCAAAGTGATGGGGTCACAGAGATGAGCCACTGCACCCAGCCTGTGTTGTTTTGTTTTTTTGAGATGGGGTCTCACTATGTTGTCTTGGCTGATCTTGAGCTCCTGGCCTCAGGTAATCCTCCTCTATCAGCCTCTTGAGTAGCTGGGACTCCAGGCTTGAGCCACTGTACCCAGCTCCAGGCTGTGTTTTAAATAATTTACTATTTTTTTAAATTAAAGAAATCTTTAATTTGACAGTTACTGAGTCTGTGCTTTATTCTAGGATTCAGAGAAACTGCAAGGCTTATTTCAGGCAGCATTGGTGCTCAGCACAAGCACCAAACCATACGACTGTGTGACAGCTTCCTACCTGCTGAACTTCTTAATATGGCAGGATGCTCTACCGTTATCCTTGTCTGCCTACTTAACTCAGCAAGTTGCATGTGGTGATGGAGATAGGCCAGCTGCTGTGGTGGAAAGGAACACATTAATGGGTTTGTATTGATGTTTGCTCTTATCAAAACCAGTATCTTACTCTCTCAGTATTCATTTGGCTAGAATATTTAATGGTTAAACATAGACTTCGTGACTTTTTATTTAAAAGTTTATCAGCATATAAGAGCACCATGGGTTCTTATTATGCAAATGAACAGTTTACTCAGCTATAATACTTTTTTCTAAACAGAAGATTTATGTTGAATAAGCACATATACAAATATTTATTAATAAAGTTCTTTTTAAATGAGAATTACCTCTTTCTCTACCAAAAGTTTGCTTTTTTCCCTGCATAAATTATACTGTGACTAGAGACAGACCATCTTTATTGTTTCTATATAGGCAGAGTTCCTTTGTCTGTCAGGGTTTATGTTTTAATTAACTGTCATACCCCTGTCTTTCTCTTTTCCCAGATAGCCAGTTCCAAAACCTATGGTCTGAGATTGTTCAGATCTAGTGATTTTCCACAAATATTTATTGGGGATTCATGTACTTAATTTTATGCTAGTCAATCTTCATTTTGGAATTGTACTAGAAATAAGGACAGATAAGGATATTTTTTTTTAATAGGAAAAGGGAGATCAGATATAGAGAGTTAAAAATTATTATTTCCAAGATGGTAGAAACAGCCACAAAAAAGAGAACTAGTAATGGGAGGAAAAGAGGAGGCCATGGTTAGTTCTGATGGGATTGTTGCCAGATATCTGGAGATAGAGAGATGACAGTACCATGGAGGATGATACTTGCCTATTTGAATTGCTTCATGGCTGGATTTAAAAGGAGACCCTATTTAGACAGTGGGAAGAGGACTGCAATTGAGATGAATAGGGAGTGCATGCCTCACATAAAGACTTTCAATTCAAGACATTTTAGGACTTTATGAGATATTTCAAACATACAAAGAATATTTAAATATAGAAGACTTAAGTATATATACGTGTAATATATATAAATAATATGTAAAAAGTTCACAAGTTTTGTTCACAAGCTAGATGATCACACTTACTGTAGCCATACAATAACACCCATATCTTTGAAGCCTTTCCTTTATCCTAGCCGTATTTTATATTTTTATCTTTTTTTTTATAATATTGCCTCTGGCATATATATGTATTATATATTATTCAGTTTTATGTGATACTGAATTTTTTCAGTAGTACTTACTGTGTATATTATACAGATTTACCACAATTTATGAATCTGTTCTCCTATTGATGGACTTTTTTTCCTAAATAAGTAATGCCAATGTAAACATTCTCATATAGATCTTTTACATATAGGTTGAGCATCCCTAATCCAACATCTGAAGTAGTCCAAAATCCAAAGTTTTTTGAGTACCAACATGACACTCAAAGGAAATGCACATTGGAGCATTTTGAATTTCGGATTTTCACATTTGGGGTATTCAAAGTATGGTGCAGATATTCCAAAATCTGAAAAAATATAAAATCTGAACTCTTCTTGTCCCAAACATTTCAGATAAGGGGTACTCAGCCTATATATTAATATATCTTCTAATGCACATATCTAAGAGTTTGTGGTAAACAAATGGAATAATTTGGTCACAAAGTATGTGCATCTTGAGCTTTATGAGATGATGCCAAGTAGGCTTTTAAATTACACTTTCACCAGCAAATTCTGAGACTTGTATTGCATCACATCATCACCATAATTTGCTATTGTCAGATTTTAAAATTTTGTGTAATACAAAATAATATTTAATTGTGGTTTCATCTTACATTTTTCTGATTACTAATGTAATTACTTTTTCCCATGTTTACAAGCCATTTACTTTTCCCCTCAATGCAATGCCTTTTGATGTCCTTTGTCCAGTTTTCTGTAGGGTTGTCTTTTCTTATTGATTTTAGGAGTTTTAATACATTGTGAATGATAATGATTTGCTGTTTTTACACAAATCTAATATTTGGAATATAACCTTCTCCTTCCAAGGCATGAGGGGAGACATCTGTTATAGTGGTATAACTGGACACGTACATGCAAGAGAATGAAATTAGATTCACTACCTTACGCCATATACAAAAATTAACTCACAAGAAATCAAAGATCTAATATAAGAGCTAAAACTATAAAACTCTTAGAGGAACACATGAATGTCAATCATTGTAATCTTGGATTAACCAGTGGTTAGTCATGACTTCCAAAGTATAAGCCACAAAAGGAAACAAAAAATAAATTGGACTTCATCAAAATTTAAAACTTGTATGTGAAAGGATGCCATTAAGACATTGAAAAAGCCTGAAAAATGGGATATTTGCAAATCCTACGTCTGATAAGGGACTTTTGTCTAGTATATATAAAGAACTTTTACAACTCACTAATAAAAGGACATAACCAAATTTTAAAAATGGGCAAAGAATCTGAATAGACATTTTTCCAAAGAAGGTACTGTTACTTACATGAACAGTAAGCACATGAAAAAGTGCTCAGCATCAAAAGCCTTTGTAGAAATGCAAGTCAAAATCACAGCGAGAAAGCACTTCACAGCCCATAATTATGACTATAATTTAAAAAATAGATGATGACAAGTGTTGATGAGGATGTGGAGAAAGTGGAACCCACATAGACTGTTGGTGGGATTTTAAAATGCTGTATCTGCTTTGGAAAATAGTCTGACAGTTCCTCAAAAGGCTAAACATAGAGTTACCATGTGACCCTGCAGTTCTACTCTTAGCTCGAGCTGCTATAACAAAATACCATTGACTAAGTGGGTTAAACACAGACCATTATTCTCATAATTTTAGAGGCAGAGAATTCCAAGATCAAGTTTCCAGTTCCTGATAAGGGGCCTCTTTTTAACTCTCAGATGGCCACATTGCTGTGTGCTCACAAGGCAGGAAGAGAGAGCAAGCTCTGGTCTTTGTTCTTATAAGGACACTAATCCCATTATGAGGGTCCTAATCTCATGACTTAATCTAAACCTAATTACCTTCCAAGATCTCCATCTTCGATTATCACGTCAGGGATTAGGGCTTCAGCATACCAATATTGGGGTGGGGGAGGGAGCACAAACACGTAGTCCATGAGAAGCATATACCTAAGAGAAATGAAAACATACATCTAAACAAAAACTTGTACAAGAATGTTTATAGCAGCATTATTCATGGTAGCCAAAAAGTGGGAACAATCCATGTGTATCAACAGATAATTGGATAAATAAAACGTGGTATGTCCATGTGGTATGGCTATACAGTGAACTATTACTCATCTAAAGGAGGGAATGAAGTATTGATACATGCTGCAGCATGGATGAACTTTGCAAACATGCTAAGTGAAAGAAGCCAGTTCTAAAGGATCACATATTGTGTGATTCCATTTATATGATACGTCCAGAGTAGGCAAATCTATAGACAGAAAATCAATCATTGTAATCTGTCTAGATTGTAATCATTGTAATCATTGTAATCTGTATAGACAGAAAATCTGTCTATAGATTTGCCTACTCTGGACGTATCACATAAATGGAATCACACAATATGTGATCCTCTAGGGCTGGAGAAGAGTAGAGGTGCAAGGAGAGCAGTGACTGCTAACGGGTAAGTTTTCTTTTTTTTTGGTTTGGTGGCAGGAGGGCAGTGAAAATGTTCTAAAATTAATTATGGTGATGGTTGTACATATGTGACTAGTAAAAACTATTGTATACTTCAAATGTATGAATTTTGTGGTATATGAATTACTTTTCAAAAAAACTGTTCTTTTTTTTTCTTTTTTAATTTGAAAGCCATCTGCTGTCCAATGAGCAGATGCCTCATCAGCCTCGGGTTTGATATCCTAGTGAGAGGATGTTTAGGAGGAAGGACTAAGAGTGAATGTTGTAATGGATACAGGCAGTTTAGGGAAAGACACTCAGTTCTGCCTTAACTAGAAATGAGCAACCCTGTTGGATAACCTTGAAAGATCTCTTTTTGATTAAAAAAACTCTAGTGTAAAGTTCATTTGAGTTGGGCATATTAATGGGAACTGTTCTGCTGTTCGTACATTTACAAATGTTTTAAAATTGCCATTACTTTGATTTTGTTTGCTTTTTCTAGTTATCAAATGCTTGATGGAAAATCTTGAGGAAGAAGTATATCAGGCTGAAAATTCTCTGCTTCAGGCAGCAGCATCATTTCCAATGTATGGGCGAGTCCACTGTATAACAGGAGCTTTGCAGAAGTTATCTCTAAAGTAAGGATTTCTGTAGCTACCTTCCTGTCTCAGAAATCCATTCATTTCTGAGCTTTAACCTCTTGTTGGAATGTGTCCTGGGAAAGGCATGCAGTCTATTGCTTTGAATAAAATTGACAATCAGATTTAAAACATACATATCTGTGTGTATTTTATGTCTCACATATTTTATATATTGAACAGTTTTGAAACACAAATTCAACTCCTTTTATCTAGTTTTCATTTTTAAAATGTGATTTTTGCTTTTAGTATAAATTTCCCTAATGTTCTTGTTGCAGCAGCCTGCAGTTGGTGAGCGAGTGGAGACCTGTGGTAGAGAAGCTCCTTTTGATATCCTACAGGCTTTCCACTGTGGTGTCTCCAGTCATTCAGAGCTCATCCCCTGAAGGCCTCATACCAATGGACACTGATTCAGGTTAGCAAATGAAGAAGGCAGGCTAGAGTGCTGTGGTTTGATTATTATGTCTTTACCTCTTTTTTCCTAAGTATTTCTTTGGGGAGATATAAAGCTAAATTGAGGAGAAAAGTATTATTATTATTTGTGGCATTTCTGCCTTTTAGCAATAGTTTTAACTATTAAAAGGTAGCAACAAAAAAAAAAAAAAAAAAAAAAAAAA
>NW_016824934.1:561306-564734 GCF_001698545.2 Rhinopithecus bieti | reverse complement strand
AAAAAAAAAAAAAAAAAAAAATCCCAAACCAGGGGATGAGCAAGGTACCTCCTACCCCAGGGTAATTGAGTTATATAATACTATATAAGTTGAGCATCCCAAATCTGAAAATTGGAGATATAAAATGCTCCAGAATTTGAAACTTTTTGAACACCAATAGGATGCTCAAAAGAAATGCTTATTGGAGCATCTGGATTTTGGATTTTCAGATTAGGGCTGCTCAGCTATTAAGTACAATGCATGTATTCCAATATTCAAAAAAATAAATTTGGAACGTTTTTGGTGCTAAGCATTTCAGATAAGGGATACTTAACCTGCACTAAAATGGAGTGTTCCTTTTAATACACAGAAAAATCATGAAATATATTTATATTTTGTGTTGAAATAAAGTTTGTAAATGTATTTTAGAGTAGAAATGAGAGGCTTGTATTAGAAAACCTGAGTGTGTCATAAACACGCACTGTATCATACACTGAAATACCTTGGGCTGGTAATTCAGGTAATGTGGAGTTACGTGTTTTGCATAGAGAATATTAGGCTTTGTTCTTTCCTAAAAATGAGTTAGAAGATTGGTGATGGTTCATGATAGTAAGACATATTTATTTAGCTTGATGTTAGTCTAAATACCACATTATTTTATTTAATTATTATCATTTTTTTTTTTGGTAGAGATGAGATCTTCCTGTGTTGTGCAGGCTGCTCTTGAACTCCTGACCTCAAGCAATCCTTCTGCCTTGGCCTCTCAAAGCATTGGGATTACAGGACTGAGCCACTGTGCCGACCTTAAATACCAAATTTTGATGCTTTAAATTTTCTACTTGAACAGTGCATAAGAATAAGGAACATGGAGTCTTATAGCTAATATTTGGGTCAGCAAAGTACCCATCATATATTCTGGATGAGAAATCTTGAATATTTCTGTTACCTACTGTGGGTAGATCCTACAGAGGATGCTAACATTATCTTTATTAGTGAAGAGTTTTACGGTATCAGTTGGTCTCAAAAATTGTCTTTGCCCCACAGACTTTTCCTTCATTCTACCTGCCTTTTTACCTCTGCTTGTCTTCATTTTTGCTTCTTCTTCCCTGTGTTATCTGCCATACATTCTGAATTTCTTGAGAAAAGTCTCCCCTGAAAGCTGTAAAATTGAATGGATAGGATTCTTACAAATTTATTCTCATCTTTTCTTGGTCTTTGGGGGGTTTCTTTTGGGATCATTGTTAGTTTTTCATGGCTGTTGCAGGAAGAAACATAAGATGTTGATTGAATCATCATGATAGTAATTTGAGTGTTTGTATTTCCCATAGTACCTAAATAATAGATGTAAATATAATAGATGTACAATAAATACTGGTTCTTTGATTTGTTAATTGATTTCAGATGATTACCCATGGCTAGTTTTGAAAATCTGAGCCTAACTCCTTACTACCTAGCCATCCATTCATTCCTTCAACTCATGTTCTTGAACCTCTGCCATGAGCCAGTTTCTGTTATAGGCACTGGTCACTCAGTAATGAACAAAGTGTTGCATTCATGGAGCTTACATTTCCTAATCCAGTGAGTGCTTAGGGAATAAAAATAAAACTTAATGTAATATGAAGACTGTAAATCATAATTAAATCATATTACATAATGTGTTTCAAAGTTGTGGAGTCTTTATGATATTCCTGTCCTATAAAAGATTGTTTTTGTTGTTGATGGGTTTTAAAATGTCTTTGTACCTATCTTTAAACTTTGATACCTTGTATTATAGATAGGGAGATAACCTCTTCTATTTTTTGTTATTTATTTATATTTTAAATCAAATATTGATTTTGTTCTACTTTTCTGTTGCCTGCTTCATTTTCCTTCATAGAGAAATAGCATCTTAAAACTAAATTTATTGAAGTTTATTGCACTTCTTTGACATGATTAGCACCATATTTGAGATATTTAGACAACACTAAGAAAAGCAGTGTAGATGACATGGCAGCCTTTGTCCTGTGGACAGTTTCAGTTAGTTTTTTTTGTTGTTACATTTCAGTCTAAATTGCCATATTTTAAAAGTACACTCAAGCATCATGAAAACTCTATAAATAATTTTCATATTATCCACCCTGTGAGTCCCTTCTGATACAACTGATTATTAAGTATTGAAAATTATAGATTTTTTGAGGTTGAGTATCCCCAAGGGAAATCTGACATGTGATGTGTTACTGGGGTTTCATGTACACTAATTTCTTTCCCTCAGAGTCAGCAAACCGCTTACAGATGATTTTGAATGAGATTCAGCCTCGAGATACTAATGATTATTTTAACCAAGCCAAAATATTGAAAGAACATGATAGCTTTGATATGAAGGACTTGAATGCCAGTGTGGTGAATATTGATATTTCTACAGAAATCAAAGGTAACTTGTATGAAGTGGATACTGTAATTCATGTTTAACAAGTAAAATGTACAGAATGCCCTTTTATATAGTAAATTAGAGGTTGCAAATCTGTGCAGAACATTTCTAGAAAATAAAGTTTTTTAAAGATTTGGTTTTGGGAAAGATTTGGGTTAAGGAATGCATTTATAAGACTTTTACCAGACTATTAGGTGCTGTTGTGCAGTGTACAAACTGTTAGAACAAAAAACCTTGGAGTGGTGAAACCTGGCTTGACAGCCCAGGTGATGTAAGAGCAGTGCTATGATGAACCTGGGTTTGAGTAGCAGTCAACTTCTCCCAGCAATGTGGTTCGTTGTCTGCTGTGGGAGTTCTTCAAGTCAAGCAGGCTTTTAAAGGAAACAAACCTTATTAGTAAAATGGGAGCTGCTTTGTTGTATCAAGCCTCCAGAATTCGAGTTCTTACATCTTGTTTGATCATTAGTTGTTACTAAATTTCCTGTAGTGCTGTAAAACGGCATCAGAAGCAGCAATTTATTAGTGATGTATTACATATTCTACATTCTCCACTAGGTGGGGATATTGTCTTGCAAAAAATTATCTCCACACTTAAATTTTAAATTACACAAAATAACATATAAATGTAATTATAGCCTATTGTAATAGTTTCAAACAACAGAGGTAAATATTTATTAAAACAAATTAAATTCCTCCTAGGTTTCCTCTCCAATTCCATGTCTTCCCTCTTTAGTGCAATATATAATTTTATACTTATTCTATATATTTATGTGTATGTACACTTACCCATTTAATGCATTGGGCTTTTTAAATAAAAACACAAATGAGATTACCCTATAAGTACCTTTTTGTCAGTGTGCTCTTTTACTTAATATAATAGTTCATCTTGGATTTTTAAAAAATGTCAGTACCAAAATACTCCTAAAACTAGAATAAGAGAGTAAGTAAGGGTAATTATAGCTTATTGGCCACGGGAATTAAATATATTTTGAAAGATAATTTGTATTTTCCTTTGATTTTAAAAGTTATACTCTACTCCTTT
>NW_016824934.1:510464-560712 GCF_001698545.2 Rhinopithecus bieti | reverse complement strand
TTCCTGTCCTATAAAAGATTGTTTTTGTTGTTGATGGGTTTTTAAAAATGTCTTTGTACCTATCTTTAAACTTTGATACCTTGTATTATAGATAGGGAGATAACCTCTTCTATTTTTTGTTATTTATTTATATTTTAAATCAAATATTGATTTTGTTCTACTTTTCTGTTGCCTGCTTCATTTTTCCTTCATAGAGAAATAGCATCTTAAAACTAAATTTATTGAAGTTTATTGCACTTCTTTGACATGATTAGCACCATATTTGAGATATTTAGACAACACTAAGAAAAGCAGTGTAGATGACATGGCAGCCTTTGTCCTGTGGACAGTTTCAGTTAGTTTTTTTTGTTGTTACATTTCAGTCTAAATTGCCATATTTTAAAAGTACACTCAAGCATCATGAAAACTCTATAAATAATTTTCATATTATCCACCCTGTGAGTCCCTTCTGATACAACTGATTATTAAGTATTGAAAATTATAGATTTTTTGAGGTTGAGTATCCCCAAGGGAAATCTGACATGTGATGTGTTACTGGGGTTTCATGTACACTAATTTCTTTCCCTCAGAGTCAGCAAACCGCTTACAGATGATTTTGAATGAGATTCAGCCTCGAGATACTAATGATTATTTTAACCAAGCCAAAATATTGAAAGAACATGATAGCTTTGATATGAAGGACTTGAATGCCAGTGTGGTGAATATTGATATTTCTACAGAAATCAAAGGTAACTTGTATGAAGTGGATACTGTAATTCATGTTTAACAAGTAAAATGTACAGAATGCCCTTTTTATATAGTAAATTAGAGGTTGCAAATCTGTGCAGAACATTTCTAGAAAATAAAGTTTTTTAAAGATTTGGTTTTGGGAAAGATTTGGGTTAAGGAATGCATTTATAAGACTTTTACCAGACTATTAGGTGCTGTTGTGCAGTGTACAAACTGTTAGAACAAAAAACCTTGGAGTGGTGAAACCTGGCTTGACAGCCCAGGTGATGTAAGAGCAGTGCTATGATGAACCTGGGTTTGAGTAGCAGTCAACTTCTCCCAGCAATGTGGTTCGTTGTCTGCTGTGGGAGTTCTTCAAGTCAAGCAGGCTTTTAAAGGAAACAAACCTTATTAGTAAAATGGGAGCTGCTTTGTTGTATCAAGCCTCCAGAATTCGAGTTCTTACATCTTGTTTGATCATTAGTTGTTACTAAATTTCCTGTAGTGCTGTAAAACGGCATCAGAAGCAGCAATTTATTAGTGATGTATTACATATTCTACATTCTCCACTAGGTGGGGATATTGTCTTGCAAAAAATTATCTCCACACTTAAATTTTTAAATTACACAAAATAACATATAAATGTAATTATAGCCTATTGTAATAGTTTCAAACAACAGAGGTAAATATTTATTAAAAACAAATTAAATTCCTCCTAGGTTTCCTCTCCAATTCCATGTCTTCCCTCTTTAGTGCAATATATAATTTTATACTTATTCTATATATTTATGTGTATGTACACTTACCCATTTAATGCATTGGGCTTTTTAAATAAAAACACAAATGAGATTACCCTATAAGTACCTTTTTGTCAGTGTGCTCTTTTACTTAATATAATAGTTCATCTTGGATTTTTAAAAAATGTCAGTACCAAAATACTCCTAAAACTAGAATAAGAGAGTAAGTAAGGGTAATTATAGCTTATTGGCCACGGGAATTAAATATATTTTGAAAGATAATTTGTATTTTCCTTTGATTTTAAAAGTTATACTCTACTCCTTTACTAATGCAACAGACATCCTCACCAAAATAAATAAGAAGTATATTTATTATTGACATCCATATCATACTTTATGACAGAGAGGCAGAGTTTGTTTAATCTTTGGAAATTAAAGATTAAACTTAAGTTTTGGAACAATATTGTGTTTTATTTTAAAATTTAATTTGAAAATAAGAAATTAAAATACTGGACCTGGCATGGTGGCTCATGTCTATAATCCTAGCACTTTGGGAGGCCCAGGCGAGAGAATCGCTTTAGTCCAGGAGGTGATGTGGTGAAACCCTGCCTTTACAAAAAAATTCTAAAGTTAACTGGGTGTGGTGGCGCATACCTGTATGCGGGAGGCTGAAGTGGAAGGATTGCTTGAGCCTGGGAGGTCATGGCTGCAGTGAGCCGTGAGCATGCTACTGTACCCCAGCCTGGGTGACAGAGCGAGATCTTGTCTCCAAAAAAGAAAAAAAAAACTTAGCATGATTTCTTCTCATAACACATGCTTGACAAATGTTAGCTTTTTTCCTTCTGAATAAATATAACATGACAAATTGGGTTTGTTCAACCAGATTATTCGCGGGGAAATTATGAATAAGCTTGTTTTTAGAAACCTGGGATGTGAGTAATCAAGGTTGCAATAGTTGTGTTTTTTTTTTGTTTAAGGTAAAGAAGTAAAAACATGTGATGTAACTGCGCAGATGGTGCTGGTATGTTGTTGGAGAAGTATGAAGGAAGTTGCTTTACTTTTAGGCACGTTGTGCCAGCTTCTGCCCATGCAGCCTGTGCCAGAATCTTCTGATGGATTATTGACAGTGGAGCAGGTAAGGCAGATGTTTATTCCATCATGTATAATTTCTGGTCAACCCATAAATCACAAACTTTTTTTATAACCCAACTTTAAAAAAGGTTTAAAATTTTTCTTGAATAAAATCATACAGATGTCAACTGAAGAAAGTTCATGGTAATTTAGAATGTTAGACTTTATAATACATTTCAAAACTGTGGCATTTTAGAAATATTTTCTAAGGTGTATAAGTAACTGTAGATTTTACCTCACTTTTAACTGTAGTATTGTCTCTAATTTTTATTTCTCCATTTTACATACACAGACTTAAACTTTAGCTTAAAATTGTCTGTTTAGTAAAACTGCAAATCTCTTTAAATTTTGGAAAGAAAAAAAAGTAACATGTTGGTTGATTATGGATCTCATGTTTTCCACTGCATTGATAGTAAAGTTGTAGTCTTGGTTTTTTTGGCTGACTTTTGTTTTAAGACCACAAAGTTAGTTCACCATCTGGGACTGTTAAAGTGACTTGAGTTCTGTGTTTACAAGAAATTAGCTTACCTCAAGCATTTCATTTGGAAATATTTTAGATTTATTAGATTTCTGTTTTAATTGATTCCCTCTTCCTTTCCATATGGTTTTGACAAATCCATTTCCCACCATTTTCAGCAAAGATATATAACATGTACTTTCATTTTAACTTTTAAAATAAAGACAACTTTGTCCCTAGGGTGTTACAATTCAAGAACAAAACAAATATTGTAGTATGCTAATGCTGATTATTTCTATAATAACCACATGACTAGTTCCATGGAAATAATGCTAATGCTTTTTTTTCTCACACTCTGTGGCTTATGTTGCATGCATCTGGTTAACAGCTGGGCTTGTGATGTTGCAAGGCCCTGAGATGAAGAAAGGCAAAGGCTCACAGGACACTTCAGGCATCATTATGTTCCTTATTCTTTTCCAAATCAAATAGGCGTTAGTGTCCTAGAGTTACTTGCAGTCATTGCTGGTGACTGGCTATAGTGCCAATGCCAACATCTTTGCTGAGGAATCCAGCTATGATTAATGATTACTTCACTGATGTTCACCGTCTTGCTAAGAAGTAAACATGTGCTAGAGGCCTTTGATTTCCCAACTTCTCTTTCCAAGGACAAGTTAAAACATTTAGTTTTTTGAGATTGTTGGGTAGTGTTTAAAAAACAAATTAAGGGAAATGTATTTTGCTTTTACTGTAACTGAGAAAGACCTGAAAGCTTCCTATGAACGTTATTTTGCCTTGACACCTTTTACATAGCACCCAAATCTTACGTATTTAATTTATGTGTGACAACCATGATAAAATTGGGAATTAATGTAAAAGAGATATTTGTAAAAAAAAAACTGAAACAATAATTATCACAAAAAGACAGGTTCTTATAAACCAAAGAATTCTTCCAGTGACTGCTTGAATAAAAAATAAGGTCCTGACTGTTTTTCTGTAAAACATTAGTTTCCATTCTAATGAGGTCCAGTCATTTTTCCATGTTGCCATTCACATGGTAACTTCACATACATAGGTGTGAGAAGAAACTGATGAGTGAATGAGCGATGAAACTTATATGTAGTAGCAGTATTCTAACAGTGAAACCCCGCCCTCTGTGAAAAACTTGATTCTTCATATTGCTGACTTTAACTAAAGAAATGTCTCAGTTTAGGAGTCAATAAAAATCCAAAGTCATCAAGAAATTAGTGTTATTTACATTACTGGAGGATTTCTGCTTTTAAACATAACATTTTGCCCCATGAACTTCCTTTAAATTAATAATAAATATACTTACATGTGTTTAAAACCTTTAAGAGTTAAAAATACAAATGACAGAGAAGAACGTCATTTACATTGGAATGGCTGCGCCACACCTGAGGTATACCCTTCCAAGGGCATAGTTGCCCTGGCAAAGCTAGATATGCTGTGCCTAGTGGCAAAACTATGAGTTTAAGAGTCGGATCTTAGGTGAATGTGACTGCCACAGACCTGAATACACGGAGGCAGTAAAGTGACTTGCAGGCAGAATGCAACCCTAGTTACAGGGGAGAATGTGGAACTTACGTTTCTTATTCTTCAAAGTAATAACTGTGATCTACTTTTCTCTCAATGGATGAAGAAAGCCATTCCGTACAGTCTAAAATACAATTCTATTCTATTTTGAAATTTGATGACTTGAATGTAGATGACAGTCCCTTTAAGATCATCCTCTTTTTACAGCTCCTTGTTTAAACGGGTGGCCTCTTAAATCCCCCATATAGGAATATAGTTTATAACAGGTAGGGAG
Source organism: Rhinopithecus bieti (assembly GCF_001698545.2). Classification (NCBI taxonomy): domain Eukaryota; kingdom Metazoa; phylum Chordata; class Mammalia; order Primates; family Cercopithecidae; genus Rhinopithecus; species Rhinopithecus bieti. The sequence continues at coordinate 555,854 of NW_016824934.1, read as the reverse complement.
ATTACAATTTGGGGTTTTTTGTTGCTGTGTGGGGAGAAGAAATGGGGCTTGTTTATAATTCTGAGTTTTCAGTGTTGTATTCACAAACCATTAGAGCTGGAAATATCGTAGAGATGATATTATCCAACTTTCTTGGACAACAGGAAGCTGAACCCTGGATGTCACCTGGTTTGCCCAAGATTGCAAAGCTAGTTTGTGGCAGCTCTGGGACAGGAACCCAGTTCTTCTCCTTGCCAGCCTGTGTTCTGACATGGCACACTGCTGCCTTTGTTTTGAGCTGCTCATTTAATTTTCTTTAAATTTAATTTTCTGTATTTCCCATATCCAGGTAAATTTTCATAAGCATCAGGACAGTAAGATGACTTGCTATTGAACTTTTTCTCAAATGACTGATTCCCTAAAGCACTTCATGTGAAGCAGTGTGCTCTCACCAGTTTCTCCAGGAGGAAAATGTGTTCACTCAGAGGCATGTCTGACTTTCCTCCTTCGCTGTGATCACATAATGAAAGGTTCTTTCATAGTGTCCCTGTACAAGAGGCAGAGATAAAACCAACTTTGAGGGATGTAAGTGGAGACCCTTCAAGAGTAAGCAGTACAACAACCTGGTCTCACGACTTCCTGACTGGTTGATGTGTGTGGAGTTTTCAAACTTGATGTTTTGCTGATGTAGAGCTTTTGCTTGTTACGTTTTGTTGGTTCTCTTTTCATGGGCTATCTGATACCCAGTGCCTACTGATTTTTTAAAACAGCTTCCTCCACCTGGAGTACTATATGAACTTAAGTTTGTATGTATTTCCCTAATATTCCTAAAAAGAAACTACCAAGTAGATTTTTCATTCATGCTTTCCCCCTCCAGTAATTATCGCCACAGAAATCACGAGTAAGATTGCTATTAGAAATTGCTAATTATAGAAATTGCCATTTTAAAACATTCTTTTTTACTTTTTTTTTTGAAGCAGGGTCCCATTCTGTGCCCAGGCTGGAGTGCAGTGGTTCCATTTCGACTCACTGCAAACTCAACCTCCTGGGCTTAAGCCTCCCAAATATTTGGGACTATAGGTATGTGCTACCACTTCTGGCTAATTTTTATATTTTTTGTAGAGGTGGGATCTCACCATGTTCCCAGGCTGGTTTTGAATTCCTGGACTAAAGCGATCCTCCCACCTTAGCCTCCCAAAGGGCTAAGATTACAGGCATGAGCTACCATGCCCGGCCTAAAAATTCTATGTTAGATTCTGTTGTAACTTTTATGATGCCCAGAGCTAACTACATTGATACATTCCCTCAGTAGTGTCTTCTGTTATTATTTTAGATTTTCTGTGGTGAACTACAAATGGGATATATGTTTATTCACAAGTCTTAAAGAAATTGCCTTTTGTATTTTCTTTTGCCAAAGTTTATTTTTTAGAAATTATAAATAGTTTCATTGGATTGCACTCAATGCAAGTTCTCCATTTTTAAGCTTTGAAATGAAGTTGTGCATGTAACCACATCCTATTTATTGACTGCCTTACTACGAGGATGTCGTGGGAAAATAAAGATGTACTTAATATGTGGTTCTGTGACCTCAAAGGACTTAGAAATACAATGGGGATACCAGACAGAAATTCATTTTAAAAAGTCAGACTACAGGGCAACAGTTAACATAGCTCATGGTTAAGAATTTGCTAGAAAGCAAAGAATAAACATTCTGGTAAGATGATATCTGAGTGGTAGAAAATTATTACCTTTGTTGTTATGTAGGGGAACAGTATTTGAGCTTTGAAGAAATCCCAAAACTTAGTAAGAAATCACTGTAGGAGAGAAGGTACAGTTTAAAACATTAACTGTTTTCCTGGACTGTAAACTTTTGTAAAACATCCCATTTAACCAAAGTGAAATTAGAAGTGGCTGTGTCTTAGAGTCAGAATTTAAGGCTTAGGGATTAAGTCTCACTACTTTATAGTATAAAATAAAAATAAAATGGACATTTATTGTTTGCTACTCTTTGCCAGGTACTCTGAAAAACACTTAAATGCATAATCTTATTTATTTCTTGCAGTAATCCTGTGAAGTAGGTTCTAGTGTTAGCTCCCTTTCACAAATAAGAGAACTATATTTAATTACTTTGCATTCGTAGTACATTTCAAAATTTACCTTCTCTAGATAAAGGGTAGATTTAAAATATATTTATATTTGTTTTTTATGGGTTTTATGCTTTAGATGAGCATTTAGATCCCCTAATTAGTCTGTTGGTGAATTATAGGTGCCTGGAAACATGGCATGTAGCTTCTTCCCCTGTGGAAATTTATACCTTGTAAGTCCATAAAACATGTTAATTTTCCCTATAGATATACTTTTTATGAAAAGTTAGGAGCAGGATATGCTAATTTTAAAAGATAAGTGATTAGAATTTAAATTTCTGTTCTTTAAATTTTAAGAACAGAAATCACTGTATTGTTCTTGCATTTTGATCTTAATTTCCTTTATAAAAATCCTGAGATGTATGTTATTAAAAATTATTTTGTTGGAGGTAACTCACTACCAGACTTCAAAATATACTACAAACCTGTAGCAACAAAAAAGTGTGGTACCGGCAGAAAAACAGACACATAGACCAGTGGAACAGAATAGAGAACCCAGAAATTAATGTATCTACAGCCAACTGATTTTCGATAAAGGCTCCAAGAACACTCATTGGGTAAAGGACTGACTCCTCAATAAATGTGCTGGGAAAACTGAGTATGCTTTTTTTATATGCAGAAGGATGAAACTAGACCCACCTCTCACTGTATATAAAAATCAACTCATAATGGGCGCAGTGGGTCGTGCCTGTAATCCCAGAACTTTGGGAGGCTGAGGTGGGTGGATCACGAGGTCAAGAGACTGAGACCATCCTAGCCAACATGGTGAAACCCCGTCTCTATTAACAATACAAAAATTAGCTGGGCATGTGGTGTGCACTTGTAGTCCCAGCCACTCGGGAGGCTGAGGCAGGAGAATCGCTTGAACCCAGGAGGCAGAGGTTGCAGTGAGCCGAGATTGCGCCACTGCACTCCAGCCTGGTGACAGACGGAGACTTGGTCTCAAAAAAACAAAAACAAAACCAGAAATCAACTCAAAATAGATAAAAGACCTAAATGTAAGACTCAAAACAGTAAATGGTAAAGACTACTATAAAACTACTTGAATAGTGGTATTTATTCAGGACATTGATCTGGGAAAAGATTTTTTTCTTTTCCTTTTTTGTTTTTTTGAGTCTCGCTTTGTCACCCAGGCTGGAGTGCAGTGTCGCTGTCTCGGGTTCAAATGAACCTCTGCCTCCCGGCTTCAAACGATTCTCCTGCCTTAGCCTCCCGAGTAGCTGGGATTACAAACAAGTATGTGCCACCCTGTCTGGCTAATTTTTGTATTTTTTTAGTAGAGATGGAGTTTCACCATGTTGGCCAGGCTGTTCTCAAACTCCTGACCTCAGGTGATCTGCTCGCCGTGGACTCTCAAAATGCTGGGATCGGAGGTGTGAGCCACCGCCTGGCCTGGGAAAACATTTTTATAAATAAGACCTTAAAAGCATAGACAACAAAAAATAAATGGAATTATATCAAACTAAAACCCTTCTGCACAGCAAAGAAACAGCAGAGCCAAAGACAAACTCCAGAACAGGAAAAAAATTTGTAAACTATTTATCTGACAGGATTAATGTCCAAAATGTATAGGGACCTCAAACATCTCAACAGCAAAAAAAAAAAAAAAAAAAAAAAAAGGACAAATGATCTGAACAGACATTTCTTAGAAACATAGAAATGATGAACAAATATATGAAAAAATGTTCAACATCACAAATCAGGGAAATGCAAATCAAAACCACAGTGAGATATAATTTCATTCCAATTAGGATGGGTGTTACCAAAAAGACAACAAATGATGGCAAGAATGTGTAGAAAAGGGAACTCTTACACACTGTTGATGGGAATGGAAACTAGTATAGCTACTATGGAGAACAGTATGGAGGTTCCTCTAAAAACTACACATAGAAATACCATATGATCCAGCAATCCCACTACTGGGCATTTATCCAAAGAAAAGGAAATCAGTATATTGAAGAGATAGAGTGCTGCAACCCCATGATTGAATAGTGTTGCAATCCCATGTTTATTGCAGCACTATTCAAAATAGACAAGGTACGTAATCAACCTGGGTGTCCAACAACAGATGAATGGATAAAGAAATGTGGTATATATACAAAGTGGAATACTATTCAGCCATAATAAAGAATGAAATAACTGTCATTCGCAGCTGCATGGATGGAAGTGGAGGACATCATGTTAAGTGAAATAAGCCAGGAACAGAAAATTAACCACTGCATATTCTCACACATGTGGAAGTTAAAGAAGTCGATCTCAAAGAAATAAAAAGTAGAACAGAGGATACTAGAGGCTGGGAAGAGTAGTTGAGAGGGTGGAGATAAGTAGAGTTGTGAAAGGATACAAAATTACAGCTAGATAGGAAGAATAAGCTCTAGCGTTCTTCACCACAGTAGGATGACTATAGTTAGCAATAATATATATATTAATAATTCCAAATAGCTAGAAGCAGGATGTTGAGTGTTCCCAACACAAAGAAATGATAAATGTTTGAAATGATGGATAAGCCAATTACTCTGATCTGATCACTGTTTATTATATGTATTGAAACATTACTGTGTACCCCATAAATATGGATAATTATTTGTCAATGAAAAGAATTTTAAAATGCATAAAAAAATCTCCCTCCATAAAAGGGTTTACATGTCTTTGTTTAATTATTTCAAGGTACATTTTAATTTTGATGTTACTGTAAATGCATCTTTATAAAATTACGTTTTGAACTTCAACTTGCTGGGCTATAAAAATACAACTGCTTTTAAAATATTTGTCTTATATTCATCCATATTATTAAATTCTATTATTTTAATCATTTGTGGATTGTTTGTAGATTATATGTCCATAATGTCACCTTCAAACAATGAGAGTTTTTTGTTTTAAAGTTTTATTTTACTTTAAGTTCTGGGATACATGTGCTGAACTTGCAGGTTTGTTACATAGGTATACATGTGCCATGGTGGTTTGCTGTATCTATCAACCTGTCATCTAGGTTTTAAGCCCCGCATGCATTAGATAGTTGTCCAAATGCTCTCCCTCCCCTTGCCCTCCACCCCCCGACAGGCCCTGGTGTGTGATGTTCCCCTCCCTGTCTCCGTGTGTTCTCATTGTTCAGCTCCCACTTATGAGTGAAAACACGCAGTGTTTGATTTTCTGTTCCTGTGTTAGTTTGCTGAGGATGATGACTTCCAGCTTCATCCAAGTCCCTGCAAAGGACATGAACTCATTCTTTTTTTATGGCTGCATAGTATTCCGTGGTGTATATGTGCCACATTTTCTTTATCCAGTCTATCATTGATGGGTATTTGGGTTGGTTCCAAGTCTTTGCTATTGTAAATAGTGCTGCAGTAAGCATATGTGTGCATGTGTCTTTATAGTAGAATGATTTATAATCCTTTGGGTATATACCCAGTAGTGGGATTGCTGGGTCAAATACTATTTCTGGTTCTAGATCCTGGAGGAATCGCCACACTGTCTGCCACAATTGTTGAACTAATTTACACTCCCACCAACAGTGTAAAAGCGTTTCTATTTCTCCACATCCTCTCCAGCATCTATTGTTTCCAGACTTTTTAATGATTACCATTCTAACTGGCGTGAGATGGTATCTCATTGTGGTTTTGATTCGCATTTCTCTAATGACTGGTAATGATGAGCTTTTTTTCATGTATTTGTTGGCTGCATAAATATCTTCTTTTGAGAAGTGTCTGTTTATATCCTTTGTCCACTTTTTGATCGGGTGGTTTGTTTTTGTAAATTTTTTTAAGTTCCTTGTAGATTCTGGATATTAGACCTTTGTCAGATGGATAGATTGGAAAAATTTTCTCCCCTTTCATAGGTTGCCTGTTCACTCTGATGATAGTTTCTTTTGCTGAGCAGAAGCTCTTTAATTAGATCCTATTTGTCAATTTTGGCTTTTGTTGCAATTGCTTTTGGTGTTTTAGTCATGAAGTCTTTGCCCATGCCTATGTCCTGAATGGTATTGCCTAGGTTTTCGTCTAGGGTTTTTATGGTTCTATTTCTTTCTCTTGCCTGATTGCTCTGGCCAGAACTTCCAATACTATGTTGAACAGGAGTGGTGAGAGAGTGCATACTTGTCTTGTGCCGGTTTTCAAAGGGAATGCTTTCAGCTTTTGCCCATTCAGTATGATATTGGCTATGGGTTTGTCATAAATAGCTCTTATTATTTTGAGATATGTTCCATCAATACCTAGTTTATTGAGACTTTTAGCATGAGGGGTGTTGAATTTTATCGAAGGCCTTTTCTACATCTGTTGAGATAACCATGGGGTTTTTGTCATTAGTTCTGTTTATGTGATGGATTATGTTTATTGATTTGTGTTGAGGTGGAGTCTCGCTCTGTTGCCCAGGCTGGAGTGCAGTAGCACAATCTTGGCTCACTGCAACCTCTGCCTCCCGGATTCAAGCAGTTCTCCTGCCTCAGCCTCCCGAGTAGCTGGGACTACAGGCGCACACTGCCACTCCTGGCTAGTATTTTGTATTTTAGTAGAGACGGGGGTTTTACTGTGTTGCCCAGGCTGGTCTCAAACTCCTGAACTCAGGCAGTTCACCAGCCTCAGCCTCCCAAAGTGCAGGGATTATAGGTGTGAGCCACCGCACCCAGCCTCTTTCATATTTTTTACACTTTTCTTCTTCTTTTAGTGTGCTGGATAGGAGCTCCAGAACAGAATTCAGTAGACGTCGTGACAGTAGGAATCCTTATCTTGTCCTGATTTTAAAGAGGATTAAAAAAACCCAAACAAACAAAACCTGTACTATTGCCTATGATGTTTGCCTGTTGGGTTTTGTAGGTATTCTTTATGATGTTAAGGAAGTTTTGTCTCTTCCAAGTTTGCTAAGAGATTTTTTTTTTTAAATTGTGAGTCGAAAAAAAGAAAAGACTAGAAAGAAATGCAATAAAATTAATAGTTACCTCTAAAAAATTATTTTGTACATACATTATCCATTTTGTGAACTTTAAATAGAAACCCAGTGTTATCTAATAGGTAATTGAGTTGGAGTTTTCAGAGGTTTTCATTTTAAAATGAAAATTCAGAGATTTTCATTTTAAAAATCAAATTTTGAAATTGTTTCTGATTTTATTGTTATTAACTTTGTAAGTGGTTTGAGTTAAACCTGTTTCATGTAGTCGGATTATCCACTGGGAGGCTGTCAGCCTGGCCTTTCTTCTCTGTTCAGTGGCTCATAGACCATACTGCCAAGCCCACTAGTCATTTGTAATTGGATTCATCTCTTCCTTGTAGCCTTGTCCTGTTTTCTAGCATGAAACTTCTAGGTCATTCAGCCAGGTTTACTTACCCTTGTCTGTGTATGCTCATTCATTGATATAAAAAGACCTAGCAAAGTATCTGGCAGATAGCTAGCATGCACTTATTTAATGTTGGTGTATTCATTCTAGTCTCCCAGCCTCTTTTCATGTTAATTACCCTCTTTCATTTTGGTCCACCCGAGTACTGTAATAGCCTGTTCAAGTTCTGGATGTGAAGTCTTTTCTCATTATTCCAGTGCAGAAGGATCTTTCATTTTTTGGAACTTATGCTTGTAATGGGCACCAGACAGCATGTTGGTTTTCTTTGCCAAAGTGAACTAAAAGCCTGCTGAGGACAGGCATCTTGTTTTCATCTTTTCTGTCTACCACAGCATTAAGCTGCGAGGCATTTTACATGGTGCTAAAGAAAGACTGTTGTCTAACAGGAATTTTATATTGTCTTCAAAAGGAAAAAAGAGAATAAGCCTAGGTATTAGCTATGTGGGTTTATTCGGAAATTATTAAGTGCAAAATGAAACAAGGAAATACTGCCTACATCTCAGTTTTGTCCTTAGAACATCATTATGTTTTCTCTGCCAGGAATACCTAGGGTTTAGGTCCATCCTTGAGAAGACCACCCACTGGTCATACTTCTGAGGTCTTTGATTTTATTATATGCTTTTGTTTTAGACCCCTTCGAAGGGAGTTTGAATAAAGGAAGCAATGAAAATCTTATCTTTGCCTAAGGAGTAGATTATGAACTGTTGTAAATCCACAGAAAAGCACTTTGTCAGTAATGACGAAGTTTATGTTTTCCTGAAGTATGTTTTAATATCTGCAGCATTTTGGGAAAAAAATTAAGGAAGTTTGAGAAACCTCATCTCATTGACTTTCTGTTTTTATTTTCTATATCTTTAAGTACCTTCTTAGAAATCTCTTGTTTCTCTAATAATTGAAATGATGGTCATTACAAATAAGCTAACTGGTATTTCTTCTAGTCCTTTTTTTGTATTAGTATTATTTTTTTAAGCTGGCTATCATGAGCTACTTATTTTATAGGATTATTGGGCTTCATTCCTATATTAGAGGTTTAATTCGGATTTAAGCCTTGATAATTCTGTTCAAACTATGCTCTGAAATTACCATATTGAAGATAAAATAAGGCTTACCTGACTGTGGCTCTTGACAACTAGTAGTATGTGGTCTTTAAAAGATACTATGAAGAGTATCATCAGATCTTTACAGGAAAACTAACTGAAGAACATGACCTGTCACTCTTTGGGCTACTAAAGAGTTAGATTTTTTTTTTTTTTAAATGTATTATATACTGCTTTATTTGTATATATAATGGTTCTTTGTTGTTAGTCTCCTATCTGATTCTTGTTTCTCCATGTGCATCACTTATTATGTCTTTGTAATCAGATGTACTTTGATGTGGATTACGTCCTTGGTTTTCCTCTATTTAGAACCCTAGTCAGAACTCATTGAACTGAATTGGATTATAGGTTATAGGCCTGTTCTGAGCTTTTCAATTTATTACTTATTTTAATACAACAACCTATGTCCTAAATACTGGTATTATCCCTAGTTTATGGATGAGGAAACTGAGGTACTTGCCCATGATGGCATGTTTAACTACTTATTCTACTGTTTATTGTTTCTAATGTGTGCAGAATACTAATTTAGTCCCTATGCTGAGGTAGGAGGTGTTTCTAGGTAAGCATATCTGAGCTATCTTGGGACAACTTGTCTTTTACCGTCCTTTGATCTCTTGGGGAGACCTGGATCAAGAGATAGCTGATTATAGCTTTGGTCCTGAGTTTTATACAAAATCTTGATTTTTAAAAGACAGTAGTCACCAAATCTAATGGTATAAAAGCCTAATTGGCTTAAAAGTTAATTCTTTTCAAAACCTTAGTCAACAACAAATTGTCAGTTTTGTTCTCTTTAAAATAAATAGTCTGGCCGGCCACAGTGGTGCATGCCTGTAGTTACAGCTGCTCGGGAGGCTGATACAGAAGGACTCCTTGAGCCCAAGAGTTGGAGGCTATAGTGCACAATGATCACACCTGTGAATAGCCACTGTACTTAAGCCTAGGCAACATAGTAAGACCCTGTCTGTACAAAAAATGAAAAAATTAGGTAGACGTGGTGACATAACACTTAATAGTCCTAGCTGCTCAGGAGACTGAGGTGGGAGGATCACTGTAACCTCAAACTCTTAGGCTCAAGGAGTTTGAGGTTACAGTGAGCTATGATTGTGCCACTGCACTCCAGCCTGGGTTATAAAGCAAGACCAGACCCTATCTCAAAAAAATTAAAAGTCATATTTATTATTGGTCTAATCTTGTGTGGAGAAAGACACCATGTAGGAAAGCCACTGGGTGACATTCTGGCAAATTCCATGGTTCTGTCTTGAAGTGAAGCCTAGTAATTTTTCAGGAGGTCCTTTGCACCACATCTTGCATTGTCATTAACAGTTTTATGTCTCTAAAAGGTAATACGGGTTATTTTTTAATGGGTATGGAGTTTTCATTTGGGAAGATGAAAAGTTCTGTAAATGCATGATGGTGATGGTTGTACAAAAGTGTGAATGTACTTATGCCACTTAATTGTACACTTAAAAAGGGTTACAATGATAATTATATATATTTTATCACAATATAAAAGAAAAAAATGTTTAAAAGAAGGAAAAAAGGTAATTATTTCACCTAGACCTGTGTGTGTGAGTGTTGTCGTTTTGTGTGATTTTTTTCTGTTGGAGTTGAATGGTGTGAGCTCTAACAAAACACACTGAGGTTTGTGAAGATGATATAGGAAGGCAGTTCTAGTGTAATAGTTAAAGATGGTCACCTCTGGAGCCAGACTGCCTGGCTTCATGTTCTGGTTCCACTGCTTTCTTGCTGTGTATGACGGATAAGTTTCTTAGCCTTTCTGGGCCTCAGTTTTTCAGTTGTGAAGTAGAGATAATGATAGTACTTATTTCATGGAATTATTGTGAGAATTAGATGAACTATTGTTAAAAAAAAGAAAATGCTTAAAGTGACCGGGAACAGTGACTCACGCATGTGATCCCAGTACTTTGGGAGACTGAGGGGTGGATCACCTGAGGTGAGGAGTTAGAGACCAGCCTAGTCAACATGTTGAAACCCATCTCTACTAAAAATACAAAAAGTAGCTGGATGTGGTGGCAGGTGCCTGTAATTCCAGCTACTTGGGAGGCTGAGGCAGGAGAATTGCTTGAACCCAGGAGGTGGAGGTTGCAGTGAGCTGAGACTGCACCACTGCACTCCAGCCTATACAACAGAGCAAAAATCCATCTCAAAAAAAAAAAAAAAAAAAAGCTTAAAACGTTCTGTCACGTGGTGAGCGCTAAATGAACGGACCCCTAGGCCTGGGTTCTAGACACTGTTACTAATATAAATACACTTGCAAATATAAACATAAATCAGACATTTGTTTTGCTCTTTTGTTAAAGGTAAAAGAAATAGGAGATTACTTTAAACAACACCTTTTGCAGTCCAGGCACAGAGGAGCATTTGAACTGGCTTATACTGGTTTTGTGAAACTCACTGAAGTACTAAACAGGTAAAACAAATACCCTTTTGTGTACTTTTTAAAAAGACTATACAAAGCATGTGCTTGGAGTAGAATTTAGTTGTGTCTTTTGATGTTTAAAAGAATAAGACCTGGTTGACTACAAAACTCTTGGAAGAAATTGTTTTCTTAGGTTTCATTGTGTGATTTACTGCAGATGATTGATTGAAGTGTCCAAACTGAGTTATTATTCTCTCATTGAAAGGTGATTTGAAGCAAACTCAAAGATTTTGCTAAAATAGCTTTGAAATTACTATTTTTTTTTTTTTCTTTGAATGAAATAAATGTTTTTTCTGTTTGAAAATTACTTGGTGTTTGGAATAAAATAGACCTTGCAATTTTTGGGGTTTGTATTAGAGAAGCACTTAAAGATTTTGTTTTTTTCCTTCATAAATTTATCTTATAGAAAAGTTTAAAAGAACAGTAAGTAGACTGAAAAGTAGAAAAGATTTTTTTTCCTTTTACCTGGAAAACTAATACTTAGATAGATTTCATATATTTAACCAAATGTATTTCTTGACATTATAGTTACAGATAATTTCATTCATTCATATAATATATTTCCTCCAAAGAGCTTGTGAGGAAACCTTAAATTACTTAATGACTAAGTGTTCATGGCAAGTGTTCTCTAAATAAAAGGTAGTATTTTCCAGGAAAACATTTCCATTGCCTGGAAACTTTTTGAAATGAAGCAGAGTTCTGCCAGCCTTGTAGCCTCAGCAAACATTTTATTTTGGACTGTTAAGACATCTATTCCTTGAATATTTTTGGAACTTTTTTTTTCACATGCCTGGTAAAAACATTTATAAAACATTCTGGCAGTTATGAGCTGCACAGAATGTCTTTAAATGATACTTTTTTAAAAGTCCCTGACATTAAACTGCTGATCTTGAAAATATTTTATCTTTTCAACTTTTTGTTTCCAGTGCAGACATGACTTATGAACATTTTTTTTTCCCTCAAAACACACTCCACTCCCATCAAATCAATTAACAAGAATGTATGAATACCAGCAGTGTGCTTAGTACTGTGCTTGGTTTGGATGATATTATGGTTTTTTATAAGATGAAGTTCCTGTTATTAAAGAGCTTATGGTTTAGTTTGAGAAATAAGTAGAGATGAAATTCAAAATATTTAACAAAAGGTATGTTGTGAGCACTGACTGGTCAGAACCAACACTGGGTATATGCAGCACCCAGCATCTCTCTATGTATGGATGTGTGTGGACTGAATACCAGCCTGGAAGTAAGACCAACACACTTGAAAAAGATAAAACTGCGCAATTTTGGGTGAAATTTATAAATCATATTTATATATAAATCATATAGCAGAGAGAGAAAGCAATGGTGATAGTCTGGTAGGGCTTCATGGAGGAGGCGGAATTTGTGCTAATGCACAAGTTGAAAGAAGGAAACATCGTGAGTAAATGTTCAGAGGCTAGAATCGGCAAGGTGAATAAATAAGTCAACCTTTCTGTAGAGGTGGAGTTAGTAGGAAATAACCAGGCAAGTTGATAGATTGAGGCCAAATTATAGTGTCTTGGAAATAGATTTACTCTAGCAGGGATGGAGAGAAGCATCATTTTTGCTCTGAAATAGATCATAGGAGGCATCATAGAATGGAGGAATAGCAGTAAATCTGTGACTCAGGCTCTTAATTTTGTGTGTATTCATTCCATTTACTGGCAATGAGATTGTACAAAAATTAACCTCCCTAACCTTTGATCTCTTCATCTTTAAGGAAAAGGGTATTTGCCCTATTGACAGATCTCTCTGGCTTTTGTTGTATGAATCAAATAAAATAGATATTTATGAAGACCTATTTGCATTATAGAATTTCCTACAAATGTAAAACATTATGAGATTGATGTTGGTTGTGGGGTTGGCATGCAAAAGTAGTTTTCTGGTTGGAAATGTTAGGTTAGATAGATTGTAATGACAGATTATAGTAAGGAGAGCCTGGAATCAGTTATAACAAAGTAGATCTGAGGTGATGAGGGCTTCCTCTTGGGTGATGGCTCTGGGAGTAGAGACAAACGTGGGGTTTTAGTTAACTTTTGGCCCCACACAGATAGTAACAACTCCTCACATGATGTATTGAGTGCTTAGAAGGAAAGCTGTGGACACATTTTATTACATTCACGATTTTGTATCTCAAGAATTCGGGCAGGGCTCAGCTGGGTGATTCTTCCTTAGGGTGTTCACTAAGTTCAATTGGTGGCATTCAGCTGGCAGACAAACTGGTCACAAGGGACCTCAGACAGCTTCACTCACGTTTATGGCACCTTGGTGAGACTATCCGGAAGACTGAGCCTAATTGGAACTACATGTGGCCTCTCACCCCAGCATGGCAGTCTTGGGGTTGAAATTCTTATATGGCAGCATGCTTCCACCAGAGAGAATATTCAAAGACAACCAGCCAGAAGCTGTATGATCTTTTCTGACCTAGCCTTGGAAGTCTCATTGCATTGCTTTAGTCACATTCCTTTGATTTTAAGTGCATCTTAAGGTCAGCCTGGATTCAATCCACCTTTTGACAGCAAAGTGGCAAGATCATGTTGTAGAAGTATATGTAGATAGGAGATGTTGTGGTAGCCATCTTTGAAAAATGCCATCTGCCACATGAACCAACTGAATGTGAGTAGTGGAGGTTACCAGGGAGTTCATGGTTCCTTCTGTGATTCTAAGTCTTGGTCACCAGACAAATGGGGTTGATGTTAACAACACCAAGGAAGTTGAAAGAGGGAATGGTTTGATAAAGATGAGTAAGTTTTTTTGGTTTTTTATGTGTTAAGTATGAGATAATGATGGCATACCCTGATGGAAATATTTAAGTCAGCTGTTAGAGATAGAGGATTAGTTTGGGTGATATAACAGAGATGTAGATTTGTGAGTTTTCTCCAAAAATATCATAGTAAGATTGCAGTCTTTGATGGAGACCATGAAAGGAGAAAGAACAGAGGACTAAGGACAGAGGCTTTTGAATAACTGTGGTTGAATGGTACAGTTGAAGGCATTCCAAATAAATGGAGTGGGGAGACTAGGGAATGCCCAATGCCTGGTATCTTAGCCACTCCTAATCTACTTTAAAGATGTTCTCATGGCTGTTACTGTTGGCTTTTAGCCAACGTGTTAGGAGTTCTCAGTTGTTGCTTTCAAACCAAGTAGTTCTTGATCCTTTAGAGACATTTCAAATCTGCTGAACAGAATGTTTTGCAGGGAACATCTTTACTGTGTGTGTGGCTTCCTTTTGTTTGGTTTTTATTTTTAAAAGAAAATGTTTCTTTTGGAGTCCTTTTGAAAGCGTTTTATAAGCTCTTAAGTTATGAAAAGTTGTTTAGGCATACAACATTTAAAAGTTTGCAAAGAGAAATCTGGGCATTCATGAAAATCCACAGAAATGGAGGCCAACTGCTGGCCACCTCTTGAGCTACAGCTGTGTTAAGGAAGGAAGCACTTAAAGAGATTAATGGATAAATAACTGAAGAGTTGAACATGACCCACATTGTTTGAATTGGTTTTTAATAGGATTATGCAAAATGTCTTCAAATGTAAACTGACTTCACTATTAAACAATCATTTAAGAATAAATAGGGATGGAGACATTGTTATTTTTTCTGGGAATATTTTGAAAGCAACACTTGTAACACACATAACACACCAATAGTGTGTTGAGTTAATTTTCTGTAATCTGATTTTCTCATGTAGTGCTTTCTATTTAGAAGTCAGTGAAATATTCCTATTCTCCTTGAAAAAACATAATTGCCTGCCTGTGTGTAATTACTTGTCTAAGCATTTGATTGGAGTGCTTAAGTTTGTTAATGTCATAAAACTCTACATTCAACTTTTTGATGACATTCATATTTGCTTGTTTACTTTCTATGATTTTATTATTTGAAGTGGTTCTTCTGATGACAATGAACAGACTTCTAGGATGTTAAGTTGGGAATCTAACTTTCATTTGTCCAACCATAAGATACAAACTTAACTATAAGGGGACAAAATCATTGATTATGATTCTAAATCTAGAAGGGAGATTTGTTAGTGCTTGGTGTTGTCTTACTCTTCAAATATTCGAATTGCTTTACTTATTGAAATGTAGCTTAATCTTCAGATATTTATTGTAGTAATTATAATCATTTTCACATTATTGGCCTGAAAAAATTAAATTGTGACATTTAGCAGTTTTTGTCGTAAAATACTAGTACTTATTCATGGACATCAACAATTCTGTGGACAGAAATCATTTAAATATGTATTTAAACTTTCATCAGTTAATTATAGCTACAATGATTCAAATTCAACAGAAAACTTTTAATGAGCAATTTAAATATAATAGTGAAAAAATAATTTCTTCTACCCTTCTGGAGAATGAAATACCAAGTCTCTAAAGAATATGCAGTTGAGAAAGAAAGAAATGCAAAATGTAATGTATAAGATTTTGGGGAAAAGTCATTCAACTTTGAATGAAAGAATATACAATCTTGTGTAAACTTTATTTTTAATTTAATTCATTTATTTGAGACAGAGTCTCTCTGTTGCTGAGGCAGGAGTGCAGTGGCATGATCTTGGCTCATTGCAACTTCTGCCTCCTGGCTCAAGTGATCTTTCTGTCTCAGCCTCCCAAGTAGCTAGGACTTACAGCTGCCTGCCACCACGCCCGGCTAATTTTTGATTTTTTTGTAGAGACGGGGTTTCGCCATGTTGCTCAGGCTGGTCTCAAACTCCTGGGCTCAAGCAATATCCCCACCTCAGCCTCCCAAAGTGCTGGGATTACAGCCATGAGCCACAGCGCCCAGCCTAAACTTTTATTTACATTTCATATGGCAAATGTGTCTAAATAAGACACTTATTTCTCACTGAGTGTCCTATTAATTTTATTTGAAATATGAATACTTAAATAAAGAATAAGAGATGAGCCACCCTGGGGAGCCATATTCTTTATATAGAGAAAATGCTTTTATTTTCCATTTCTATTGTGGATTTAAAGACTGGAGAAAACTCGAATGTCTTGATGTATAAATTCTAAGTCTTTGTTAGTGACTCCTGCATTTTATTTTCATTTTAAGCCTACTATAATAGTTGAGTCAGATATTACTGTTTTTTTCTCAATATTTGAACACTCATTTAAAAAGTTTTCATAATAATACTTGTCATTTAGATACAAAAGCAGAGGGACCTTGTTCTCAGTGAGTAACCTCTATGCCAGCTTTTTAAGTAAAGTTTTAGAATTTTTTTTAATATTAATTTTTTCTTTTCGATCTTAGGGAATGATTATATTAAATCATTGAGAGAACCAACTATCTGGTACATCTTCCAACCACTTCTTTTAATCCACTGTATCTTGCCCTTCTCCCCATGGCCCTCTGATTGGTAATTCAATTTAGATTTGGTCATTGTATTATTGCCTGTGCCTGCAGCTAAGTCTTCAAAATAGCCCCCTAATGTTTTAGCCTGCAGTAAGCCTCAATAATGTATGATAGTGGTGAGGGAGGTTAAGATGGCTTCTCTTGATATGTAGCTTTCTAACAGGATTTCATTTGGGCAAATCATTTTTCAGACTTAAAGTTTCCTGGTGCTTCAGGGTTATGTTCCCTTTTTAAAATGTACATGCACACAACCTTCCTGCACACATCTGTTAGTATTTAGTTTCATTGAAATAATAAACATGAACCTTGAAATAATGAATATAATACTTGACCAAAGATTGAATGGAGTAGGGGAATTTAGCTTATGAAATTATTAGAGATTGGGAAAATCTCAAAGTTAGAAAAAAAAATCTTACAGAAAGAGTTTGAGGAAATGAAGGTGACATTTCTCAGTTAGCAATAGTAATATAAGTTAAAAATAGCTCCATGCTACTACTACATGTAATTGGATGGATGAAGCCATTGAAAAGCCACTTTATAGTCAGGGAATCGGATTTATTGGTACAAAATAATTGTCTAATGACCAATTAGTTGGGTATACAGCTTATGTAATTTGATTTTAGTCTGCGGGTTTTATTCTTATCTTAGAATACTTATCCAGTGGGAGTGAGGTAGCTCTGTGGATAGAAGTTGGAGTAATCTGTTTATGGAACAATAATTTGCTTCAGTTATCTACTCAAGATAATACAAAGGCCTGAATACCAGCTATAGCCTGGCCTGTTCATTTCTGTTACTTTTAGCAGGGGCTTAGGCCATAACAGTTAGCATAGGAAAACAACAACAACAAACCCCCTACCTTTTTTTTTTGGAGATGGAGTCTTGCTCTGTCTCACAGGCTGGAGTGCAGTGGTGCAATCTCGGCTCACTGCAACCTCTGTCTCCCAGGTTCAAGTGAATCTCCCACCTTAGCCTCCTGAGTAGCTAGGATTACAAGAGTACACCAATATGCCCAGCTAATTTTTTTGTATTTTGTAGAGACTGAGTTTCACCAGTTGGCTGGGCGAGTCTTGAACTCCTGACCTCAGGTGATCCACCGGCCTTGGCCTCCCAAAGTGCTGGGATTACAGGAATGAGCCACCACACCCGGTCCTCCCTACCTCTTTTTTGTGCATCTGCCTGCCTGCCTTCCTGCCTGCCTTCTTGCCTGACTTCTTGCCTGCCTTCTTGCCTGCCTGCCTGCCTGCCCTCCTGCCCTCTTTCCTTCCCTCTTTCCTTCCTTCTCCCCTCCCCGCTCCCCTGCCATCCATCCCATCCCTTCCCCTCCCTTTCTTCCTTCCTTCCCTTCCTTCCTTCTTCCTTCCTTCGCTTCCCTTCCTCCTTCTTCCTTCCTTCCTTCGCTCTCCCTCCCTCCCTCCTCACTCCCTCCTTTTGGCTTTCTTTTTTCTTCCCTCCCTTCCTCCCTCTTTAAGAATTTCTACTCTTCATACAGTGCCGCTTTCTAGTTTCTGATTGGGAAAGTCAGAATTTCAGATATAAAAGACTGAGAGAAGCTGGATACATTTTTAGTAAGCTTCCTTGAGAACTGGTAAACCATTTGTTGTTGTTGTTGCTGATATATGTATGTATATGTGTGTCTAAATATTTGAGATAGGGTCTTGCCCTTTTGCCTAGGCTGGAGCACAGTGGTGTGATATTGGCTCATTGTAGTCTCAACCTCCTGGGCTCAAGCAGTCCTCTTACCTCAGCTTCCTGAGTAGCTGGGACTACAGGTGTGCACCACCACACCTGGGTAATTTTTTTGTGTTTTTTACAGCGATGGGCTTGTGCCATGTTGCCCAGGCTGGTCTCCAACTCCCGAGATCAAGAGATCCTCCTGCTTTGGCTTCCCAAAGTTTTGGGATTACAAGCATGAGCCACTGCGCCTGGCCATATTTTGTAGATTAATAACATTTTGTGTTACTGAGTTGTTTATGATGAACCTTGAACCCCTTTTAAGAAGGTTGCAATTTTACAATGTACTCAGAGGCTAAAGACACTTATTATTTTGTATTAATTTGACAAGATAACCAAATAAAAACAAAATGCCTTCAGACAAGAGGCTGTCTGCTTATTTAGTGGAAAGGCATTCACTAACAAAAGCAGGATTTTGGAATTCCCCATGGCTGTGGTTGGTGCCTACGCAGAGTTGGCTCAAAGAACCAAGGACTGTTTCACTCAAGAACCTTTCTTTTTATATCCTTGCTAGGCCCTGGATTGTGTGATGAAGAACCAAAACAAACAACTAGGGTTTGCTGTATTGTTCTTGGGAACCTTGCATAGTTTCATTTTTACTTCTCAATTCCTTCATTATCATAAACACCAGCAACACTGAAGTTTTGAAATCACTTCCTTATAAAGAAATCTTTCCTTGCTGGGGAGCAGACAGAAGGTTCATTGAATAGTCAGAACTCTATTCTGCTTTTTATAGGCACAGTGACCTCACCATTGAGAAGACTTAGAGTTCCAGCTCCCTGCTTTTTATACTTGGTTTGTCAATTTTATGCCTACCTGCAGGCACAGCTAATGTGCGCCAGCTGGCACCAGCACTAGTTGCTCCTTATTTAATTATTCAACAAAAGATTTCTTAAACATCTACTGTGTGCCAGATGCTGTGTTTGATTGAGCTCTCTTTGACCATTGAGAATATGATATGGTAGGCCACAGTTATTGTGAACCTAGAAATAATTACCAGAGTCTAAATAGGAAACATATAACTCTGTGGAACTAAGAGAGGGATGTGAGGACTTGAACAAGGGACTAAGGATTGTATGGGACCATGATGAGGAGTTTTGGGGACATTCTCATCAGGAACTTTGGTGCTTATGTATTTTAGAGTCATTATCTTCTCTGTATAGCCCAGAGAATGTTCATTGAATTTTCAAAACATTTTTATTTTATTTGCATTCTAAAGCACTGAGAAATCAAGTGATTTATCTATAGCTACACATGTAGTTGGTGATTGAGCCAGCACTAGAATGTAAATGTTTTTCTGGAATTTCATAGTGTTTCTGAGGTTAGCAGTTTAACAAAAGTTTATTGATATTGCTTTCTATAAGGAATTGTGATAGGTAGGATGAAAATATTGGTAAAACATGGGCCTTGTTCTTAGAGGAACTTTCAACCTAGCATTTTAATCTTTGGGATTAGATAAGTAAGTCGCATAATTTACAAGACAGACGTTAAAGACCAAGACAAAGATCCACTCACTGAACTGTCTATCCTAGGTGATAGGAATAATAATTAATGCCAATAATGGAAAAAAAAACAAGGCAAGAAGAAGGGCACGATGGGAGGGAGAACAATGCTTTAAACATGCTGAGTTAAAGGTGGTGTTGGGAGGCTGCCTAGTGGGATAGCAGACAGTTGGAAATACAGGTCAGGAGATTGACACAGGGGTTCATGTTGGAGATAGCATGACCTGGGACTCCCCCAATATTTTAGCAGTGAATGTCCAGCATTCTGGGAAATCCCTTAGTCCCAGCCAAATAGGGACAGTTGTTCACTCCATCTGGAGGTATATATTTGAAAGTCAGCCAAACAGAGGAAATAGATGAAGCTATGGGCCTAGAGGAGATCTCCTAAAGAGCCTTAAGAAAGAAAGGAAAAAGTTATCTTCTTGAATTAAATTTTATAACTATTGTTAAAACTCAGAGACATTACTGATATAAAATGTAGTTTCTACTCTGTGTTCACAAGTGTACAAACCTCGGTTAAATAACACTTTTATGTGAACCTGAACTATACTTGATTTTGAACTCTATACTTGGTTTTGTTCTTGGGTCTTGGAGAAAAAATGATCTCTTGGGGTAGCAGTTAGATTAATAGAGTTGATTTTGGTAGGCTGTTTGGGGATTTCAGTAGGAAATATTCTTGTATGAATACTGTAACCCTGATATGTGGAGATTTGCTGAATGTGTTTGTACCTGTTACAGGAAGCTAAGCAGCCGCATCAATTGCTGGCTCTAACAGTGGCACTTCTCGTTGGAAAACATTTTTGTTTATACTTTCTTTTCTAGTTTTTGTACCCTCTTTCTTTGTCAGCCTGGTTTGTTAGACTACCATACTCAATGGAGTTAGTAAATTATGTGTCATTCATTTATTCAACAAATATTTATTGAGCTCCCTATAGGGTGCCAGGCCCTGCTGTAGGTGCTGGGAATAGAGAAATAACAAGAAGGAATGTGTCCTTGATACATGGAGATGTAGAAAATAATAAACTATCTGCCAGCAGTCTGTATTTTTATGTGATAAAGTTTGGTGGTAAGGAAGGTTCTTTCCAACTAAAGTAATATTTCAGCCAAGGCCTGAATGGCAAGAAGCAGCACCTTTTCTGGAGAAGAGCTTTCCAAGCAATGAGATCCACTAGTGCCAGAGTCCATGGTGTATTAAAGAACAGAATGGTATAAGATGAAGTTTAATGAGATTGTCCAGATACGTAGGGCTTTGTGAGCCAGGATGAGGAGTTTGGATTTTGTTCTCCCTGGGAAATCTTTGTGTTTTCTGAGAGTCTCCAACCACATGGATATAAAAATAGAAGATATCTTGGAAATTGTACACACATTAATATTTATGGACCCTAGTAGGTAACTTTAAGATTATGAATAAATGAAGTACACGTGTGTGATAGAGTTGCATGGAAGTGGGGAGGGGACTGGATGAAAAAATGAGGAACTTCATGAATATGTGAAATAAATGAACATAAAGTTTCTGTTCCCAGAAAGTGTACGATTCCTTTCTAAGCTGCCACTTGTTCTTAAACCTAACAAGGTGGAAGTCTGTGTTTATGGGAAAGGGAAAGGCTTTTCTTCCTTCTTGTGCTTGGTAGGTAAAGTATTGTTTGGTAAATAAAGATATTGGCAAGAGGCTTACCTTACTCAGTGGAGGTTATACATAACTACCTTCCTGGCAGTTTGAGTCTTTTCTGGGAATTTTACTTCAATATGTTGGCTTTAAATGTACTTCATATTTGAATGTGAAATGAATTGCTTTGTATTTGCAGGTGAAGTCATTTCTTTAGGCTACCATGAATCATTCAGTTAATATAAGAAAACAGTTTATTAGTAGTAATAAACTTCCCCAGTTCCCTAAGGGAGTGGGGGTACCTCGAAAACAAATGAGACGCAATTCAATTCAAGTCAGTCCCAAAGAGGTTATCCACTGAGTGGCTTTTCTGTAGAGTATTTTAATTTTCTAGCTAGCTCTCCATTCATGTCACCCAGTTCATTTAGAACTATTAATACTTTAACCCCCACCCCAATGGTAGATGTTCAGGGAATGAAATAAAAGTAACCTGAATAAAACATGATCAGGAAGATAATATCTTAAAAATAATATTCTCTGGTAATACATTCCAAAGCCACATGAAAACATTTTGTAAATTATGTGCCCTTTGGAATTTTTATTCTATGGTTCTGTTTTTAGGACATAGCAGAGTACAAAGCAACCACTAGGTACCTGATAGATCTCTTTAAAAAATAAAATAGTGAAATTCACTAAAACAAATAATAGAGAGTTGATAGCATCTTCATCATGAGCCAGATCTGAGCATTTAGGGCAGGCACACTGAAATAATGCCTTTTTATTAGGCAAGGGCTTTGGTGTCAATATACATTTTAATTCTCTCTGCCACGTAAATGTTATGTAACCTTGAGCAAATTATTTAGCTTCCCTCTCGTCTACCCCTTAATTTACCCAATTTTTAAACATTAGTGTGAGATATTTGCATGTACTGGAAGGTATAGTGAATACAAAAATTAGCACTTGTACAACCACAATATAAATACCTCGAGGAAGAGCATTCACGGCAGAGAGAATGTCAGGTGAAAAAGTCCTGAGAGGCTTGGACTTGGGGTAGGTATTTAAGGAGCATCAGGTAAATCGTTTATGACTGGAGTAGTGTAAGCATGGGAAAGAGTTGTAGATGAGATCAGAGAAGTTACAAGGACTAGACAGCCTAAGACATTGTGTAAGAGCTTTTGGCTTTTACTCTGATAAAAGGGGGAGCCATTGGCGTGTTTGTGAACAGAGGAGTGACATGATCTGGTCTTTTAAAAGGATTACTCTTACTGCTGTGTTGATAATAGACTATAATAGTGAAAACAGAAAGACCGATTAGTTACAATATTGCTATACTACAGAAAAGAGATAGTGATGACTTGGAAAGTGGTGGAGGAAGTAAAATGTGATCGGAATCTGGATGTAACGTGAAGATAGAGCAGGCAAGGTCTGTTGATAGATTAGATTTGCTATTTGAGAGAGAGAGCATAACTACAAACTTTTTGGCTTGAGCCCCTGAAGAGATCGATTTGTTATTAGGATGGGCAAGACTGTGGGTAGAGTAGGTTTTTGAAGGAAGATCAGGAGTTTAGTTTGGGGCAAGTTTGGCAAATCTAGTAGACACCCCATTGAAACTACTGTGGGTGTACTTTGTTGAAGTACATCCTTTAGAATTTCTTTTGAGGAGAGTCTCCAGAAGGCAGACTTACTCTTTGTGTATTTTAGACTGTCTTTTTCTTACCTATGCTTTTGAGTATACTTTAATGGGGTATACAATTCTGGTGGACAGTTATTTTCCTTCAGTGCTTTTGTTATTGCCAGTGAGAAACTTGTGTTTGGTATAATTGATGTTCCTTTGTAGATTTCCAATTTTTTTTCTTTAAATCTCCTGTGGCTTTTACATTTTTTTATTAATCACAATTTTGCTCTGCTATGTCCCGGTGTGGAACTATTGTATGTGTACACACACACACACACTTTATGGTTTTTTTCATTCTGTATACTGTTTTGGGTAAATTTCCCAGAAAACTGTCTTCTAAGTCACTAATTCTTTAGAATTCATCTCATCTGTTTTATATGTGTGTGTGTGTATGTATGTATGTGTGTGTGTGTATGTATGTGTATATATATATGTATATTAAAAAATAGATATATGTTTTTAAGACAGGGTCTCACTCTGTCACCTAGGCTGGAGTACCTTGGCATGATCTCAGCTCACTGTAACCTCTGCCTCTTAGGCTCAAGCCATCCTCCCACTTCAGCCTCCCAAGTAGCTGGGACTACAGGCAAGTGCCACCATGCCCAGCTAATTTTTGTATTTTTTTGTAGAGACAGGGTTTCACCATGTTGCCCAGGCTGGTCTCAAACTCCTGAGCTCAAGTGATCTGCCTGCCTCATCCTTCCAAAGTGCTGGGATTACAGGTGTGAGCCACCATGCTTGGCTGAGAGTATACTTTTATTTCTGATATTTCTAATCTTTTTTATTTTTATACATGCCTGTTCTTATTTCAGTACGACTTGCTTTTCATGATTTCTTGCTCTTTATTTATTTATTTATTTTAAGGGACAGAGTCTCACTGTGTCATCCACACTGGAGTCTAGTGGTGCCATCATAACTCACTGTAGCCTTGAATTCCTGGGCTCAAGTGATCTTCCCGTCTCAGCCTCCTGAGTTGCTGAGACTACAGATGTGAGCCACCATGCCCAGTTCACACTTCTTAAATAGAAATTATTCTCTTATTTATCACTTCAGTATCCCAAATATAGTTATTTTAAGGTCTTTGTCAGACTGCTCCATAAAATTAGTTTCATATGGAGTGAAACTGTGTTCTTATTACTGATTTTTTTTTTTAGATTGTCTTTCTTAATATAAAATTTATTTCTATATTTTGAATTTTGGCTTGCTGGCTATGATGGGAGCCTTTTGTTTTCTTTATTGATCTCTTTCTAGGTTCTTTCCTCTCTTATCAGAGGAACTAGATTAGGTAGTGGCATTTTGGGTCTCCCACCTCACAGTGAAATTGGGGATATCGTAGATCTAGTCACTGAGTTAGTAGTCAGCCTGATTCAGAGGCTCCCTGTGCCCATGGCTTTTCCTACTGCTACAGCCTCAGGCAGCTCTGGCAGTAGCTAGCTCTTTTTCAGATTCTTTTCAAAAGAGATGAGGCTGCTGAAATTCTTTGGCTGCCACTAGTGCTTCTAAATCTGTAACCCTGTGGGTCTCTGGTATCAGCATACTCACTGCTTTGCATTTCTCTTCATTTTTTACCCAGATGATTATCTTGTTTTTGGACTCAGCTTGTTTTGGGGTTTCTATTTGTATATTTTACATATTGTTAATATTAACTTGCATTGTAGGGGGATGTCCTGTCAAAATGGAAACTCAGCTATTTCATCTCTATTATTTCACTTGAAACTCTTTTAATACTTGCTTTTCTCATAATAACAGATGATTTTAGAAAATGGCCATTAATAACTTATTAGACATAAGAACAAACTCAATCCTTCCAAAAACCTTCATTTTATAAAACAGCAAAGTGAGAAAATGGAGAAATTTAGTAAATTGCCTTGGATCGTACAGTTACTAGGTAGCAGAGAAAGGATTCTAAACCAGATAACGTTGATCCATAATCTGTGTTCCTAACCACTGTGATGTATTCCTTCTCATCTATTAGTTGGGAAAAATAACTTTCTCATAGTTTGTTCTAAGAATGAAGTAAGAGCAGCTGCGAAAAACCTGATGCTGTGCCAGACATGTAATAGACATTCAACAAATACTTGTTTTTCTTTCCTTTGTGGCAGGGAAGTATATTTCCAATATGATAGTTTAAATAAAACTTGTGGCCGGGTGTGGTGGCTAACACCTGTAATCCCAGCACTTCGGGAGGCCGAGGTGGGCGGATCACCTGAGGTTGGGAGTTCGAGATCAGCCTGACCAACATGGAGAAACCCCATCTCTACTAAAAATACAGAATTAGCCGGCCGTGGTGGCGCATGCCTGTAACTCCTGCTACTCGGGAGGCTGAGGCAGGGGAATCACTTGAACTCAGGAGGCGGAGGTTGCTGTGAGGCAAGATCGCGCCATTGCACTCCAGCCTGGGCAAAAAGAGTGAAACTTTGTCTCAAAAACAAAACAAAACAAAACAAAACAAAAAACTTGTAAGTAGATTTTGTCTAAAATGTAGTATGTTTCATTTTAGTAAAAAGGGAGTGTGGGAGTTCCATTATTGGACCAAATTCCCTTGTATGGCTTTGAAGGCAGTACTTGCCTGGGAGAGGTGCAGAGCTAAGAAGCAAGGGAATCAGAGGAATAGGATCCAGTGGCAAAGTTCACATTGGAAACCAGACAAGTAAAGAATTCTGTAGAAAAGCTGGTTTGATGCTGGGGAATTCCAGAGCAGAATAAGAAGGTTCGGACTAGATGGTAGGAGCTGGTGCCTTGAGCGTTTCCCAGAGCTCCTGAGGTTCCTGGGTCAGGAGCTAATATTGAACTAGTATTTAGTGTGTTTATATTTCAACACACTTAGGAAATGGTGCAGTGGGCAAAGAGGGCTCTATCGATGGCAGTTTGCCAGCCTTGACCTTGTAGAGCATTTTTCTGGCCTCTGTTTTCAAGTTCCGCAAATTAACAAGAAGCATTTGGTTCTTAGTATGTAATACTCAAGGGAATAAATAGGCCCAGTGAACTGTTTACAGTTATACTAGCCAAGTATCTAAATTAGGGAGTTGCCTCTGGGGCCCTGACCTAGCTCTTTCCCCAGTCATCTCATCTTTTACTTCCTCAGCTCTCGTATATGGGCCTTCCACCATTCGACCTACACATCCTTCAAAGTCTAGTTCAGATTCCAGCCCTTCCATGACACTGTACTGATCCCATGTATGCCTAATACCTAGTAGTTGCTTCAAGTTAATTAGAAGTTTAGAGAAAGGAAAAGTCCTCGTGAGATGCAGTATTTGGAGGAAGTTTCATCATTTGGATGAATACGGATATGTGTGGAGACCATAAACAAATGCTTAGTTGGGAGTATGAGTTGTGTGTGTTTGTGGTGTGTGTGTGTTGTATGTTAGTATGAGAACCAGCAAAAAACAATCTTACTAGACCAGAGGAGTTTGTGTAGGAACTTGGAAAAGTTAAGGTTAGATTTAAGTAGGAGGGTTGGGTCCAGGTCATAGGCAACCTTTCAAGCTGGGAGAGTTTGATCAAGTTAGAAGAGGAGTTAAATGATTTGGTTAATAGTCAAGAGCCATTGAAAGTTCATGCAAGGAAGGGTGATGCATAGTGAGGGGTTCCACTCTCATTCCAGACCTGCCTGCCTTCTTGGAGTGGTTGGTTTTGCCAGAGACACTGTGGGCTCATGCAGGGAGGCCCAGGGGAGGCCTACTGACAGTTGAGGAGCATTATTGAACTAGTATTTAGTGTATTTATATTTCAACACACTTAGGAAATTAAGGAAATAGGAAAGTACCTCTCACGTCCTGCAGTTCCTTCTTCCCCTTAGTTTTTCCTACGTATCGAATCCCCTACAGGAGACTTGACCTTAGGCTGTAGCATTATCTATCAGCTGGTTTTAACTTGCCCATGGTTCTAGGAAGAAAATACAAGTATAAATTAAACCCAGATATTAGATTAAGTACTCTTTACCTTATTCACCTCTATAATTCCAGCTGCTTCTTGGGTAGCTAAATCACCAAAAAAAAAAAGGTTTTTGCTTTAATTTTTTTTTTTTTTTTTTTTTTTTTTTTGAGATGGAGTCTTGCTCTGTCACCCAGGCTAGAGTGCAGTGGCACCATCTTGGCTCCCTGCAGTCTCTGCCTTGCGAGTTCAAGCGATTCTCCTGCCTCAGCCTCCTGCGTAGCTGGGATTACAGGCGCCTAGTACCATGCGTGGCTAATTTTTATATTTTTAGTAGAAATAGAGTTTCATCATGTTGGCCAAGGTGGACTTGAACTCCTGACCTCATGTGATCCTCCTGCCCCAGCCTCCCAAAGTACTGGGATTACAGATGTGAGCCACCGCGCTCACCTGGCCCATTTTTTCTTTTTTTTACAGTGAAGAAGGAACAAAAGCAAGCAGTAATCTATATCATTAGCACTTAAGTAATTACTCTTAGAAATTTGAATTTCAGTTTTTGATTGGGCAACTGTGTGAGGATTATATCAAGCTGGCAATATTACTAATAAAGTAGGTAAGTTATTTCACAAAACACAAGACATTTATCTTAATTTAAAAAGATATAAAATCCAGTGATTGGGAAGTAACCTCAATCCTTAAAAATACAAAAGTGTGGGGCAATTATTTTATTATGAAAATTCCAAATGTGTGTATTTGTATGTATGTATATCACATATATTTAAAAGTAGAGAGAATAATAAACCGCCTTTACCCATCATCCAAATTCAATAGTGATCAAAGTTGAGTCACAACTGCTTCATCTATTCCTTTTTATTATTGTTTGCTGAAGTATTCTAAAACACATCCCCGATTTGTGATTTTTATTCCTATGTACTCAGTATGCATCTCTAAAAATATGAACCCTTTGTTCCATGTTCACAGTTCAATGGCACATTTTATAATTTCTTGGTGTTATCTAATATCTAGTATGTATATAAATTTCCTCTGTTACTTGACAGTGTCTGTTTTACATTTCATTTGCTCAAATCAGGATCTAAACAAGGTTCACACACTGTATTTTGTTGTTATGTCTCTGAATCTCTTCAATCTAGGTTGGGAGTTTTGATAGCTGGTTTTGGTGGCTGAGGGCAGGAGTGTTGAAGAAGCAAGGGTGAGGTGATGGATTTTAAGATATGCTAAAAGGAAATCTTTAGAATCACAGAGCCTGCTAGGAGTAGGGAGATGTAATTGTAACATTTATGGCTGAAATAATATTTTTTAGGTCCATGTCAAACTTTAAAAAATGCCTCCTTTAAAGTAGTAATATTTATTTATTTTGTTCTATGTGAAACATACAGCTGAATCTGAGTTGCTATTTAGAATGTTTAGTCACTAACTGAAATTATCTATTTTACGCCAAACTAGAATAAAGAAAAAAAAAAATCCCAAATGTGTTCCTAAGAGATTCACTGTCAATTAGAAATCAGTTATCTTTCTGCAACTTTTCTTTCTCAACTTAAAAACGTGTTTTTCCTTTGGACTTTATCTGCAAATTTTCATATATTAATTTCAGTTAAAACCAGGTACTATCTTGCTAAGATAATTTTGTCTACCTACCACTGAGTATGTTATTCCTTGGGCAGTGTTATACAGTCTAGTAGGGCATATATTGAAAAATTTTATAAAAATTAAATGTTCTTGAGCACTGTAAGATAATGCTTAATGTGATAATGCAGAAGCTCACTGATGTAATGTTCAAATAGCCTCAAAATGTTTATTATGCCTCTTCCCAGATACATTGCTTTAATTCTCCAGAGGATCTGGTTAAAACTTTTATTTGTGGTAGGCCTCATTTTGAGAGCGATGAAAATGATTGCTAAAATACAGTTTAAAGTGTGTTTTCTTTGAATATGTGTGATCCCTATAAACAACATAAATTATAGTAAACGATAAACTTATATTCTCTTTGTTGGAAATCTTGAGTTGTATAGTATGAAATATCTGTGAGACCATGATCAACCTTTTCCTGAATATTTTGAGTGTGGATGCAAGCCCACATATTAAAATTTATTTTACGGACAAGACATATGCTTTAAACACTGCAGTTGTTAGAAATGAAATCTTTAGATCTTAAGACCCATAATAAAGAGGAAAGTAGGTGAAAAATATGAGACATTTTTTAGTTTCATCCCCTCTCAGTATAAGGATGTTTATTATTTTCTTAACAGTGTAAATGTACATCAATAGTTTGTACTTTCAACTTTGATACCCAATTCTGAATGTTTGATTATATATACCTTTTAGGTGCCCAAATGTGAGTCTGCAAAAGCTACCGGAGCAGTGGCTATGGAGTGTTTTAGAGGAAATTAAATGCAGTGATCCTTCATCTAAACTCTGTGCTACAAGGCGCAGTGCTGGAATTCCTTTCTATATACAGGTACTTGTCTGTAGGACCCTAGCTGTTTGTTTATATTTGTCTTTGATGATAGTGTATCCTAACCTGTTTGACATGTGAGTGAGCATATTACATAAAGAACATTTCTGTCTTTTCAGCACCATAGCATTTGTGGCTTTGTTTTAATGTGGGGACGGTGTGTTCCTGTGACAAGATCTGTTCTTGGAACAAACCCTCTAAAAGGTCAATCTTGTAGTATCAACAGAGGGTGGTATACGTTTCTGTCTGTGTATTAAGTAGCAGACTGTGGCACAGTCATTGCTCACTTCCAGGAAGTGTACGTGTTGCCCCACCACCCCACTGTATTTAAAAAAAAAAAAAAGTCTTCCTTTCATCTCAAGACCTTCAGTACTCTCTGTAGGCAACCAGTGTTAACATTTTCTTTTCAATTCTCCTATAAAACATCCATCCATAAAATAATCATAATCATAATAGTAGCTGACATTTATCAGTGGTTATTTCATATACATTACCTCATTAACTCCTTCCCTGTACCCTATTATCATCTGTATATTCTAGAGGAAGAAACTGGGGTTTAGGTATGTTAAGTGACTTGCCAAAGGCCACAGAGACAGTAAGAACTGAGTTAAGACTTGAGCCCAGGCAGCCTAACTCCTGAACCTCTCTGCATATGAGAATATGTGTGTGTGAGTCCGTTTTCCCTTTAAACACATATGAAAATGTGCACACTGCTTGCTCTTTGATTTCACTAGTATTATACCTTAAAGATTGCTTCATATCAGCACATTTAGATATGGCTATTGATGGGAAAATATTTTATTTAGAAATTAAGACTGTTACCTTCATGAACCCAAAGAATGAAAACCAGTGTCTTCACAATACTAAATCAGACCCCATCCCGAAAGGCCTTTGTTTAATGCATAGTAAGATTAAATCCAGGAATGTGGTGGTATAATAAAAGCCCTGAAAATAAATGGAATGAAGTCTCTGTTTTTTTTCGTGCCCCTACATTTTTTCCTTCTCTTTCTTACTCCTCCCTCAAATTCCTAAAATCCCTTTATGATTTTTTTGGTGACAGTGGGCATCAGTTGCAGAGGTTGTTGACAGAGATCATTGAAGTAGTTCTCCTGTACGGATTTTGGTGACCTTCAGAAATCAACTTTTCTTTGATCTGACCCATTCTGGATCAGTGTGTTTCATTCTCCTGCCTGTAATTCACTCTGACCTTGTGTTTTTACATGTCATTTGTCTGTCTGAGGTCCAATGTTAAGACAGGATCAAGGTCTCACTGCATATTTGTGCAGTGTGCTTCTTTCAGCTCTGGTGCCCAACTTGTACTAAATATTGGTCATAATGAGTAATCAGAAGGTGTACTTTCTTACCTTAGCCTTGGCAAGAATGCCAAAACTTTACCCAGCTCTTTGGGAGAAAAACGCCATGGTTCCCTGAAGACATTTTAGTAATTGAATGTAGCTTTCCACTTTATTTTAGTTGAATAAAGTCTAAATTAAAAAAAAAAATCTGCTTAAGTCTTCATTTCTCTTAGCATGACTTGCTAATAAAGTTATATTCCTGTTTTGGTGGAAATCTGCATAGTGTTAGCTACGGAAAAGAACTGCCTACTTAGTTTGTGAGTTTACCTTTTGCGTAGACAGATTAAAAATTATTTTCAATATAGACAGAGTTTTTTTGAACAGTCATTTAAAAAATATGTTATCTGAGCATAAATAAACTATGAGAAATGTCTTCTAAACCAAACTTTTTTTTGTATGTCTTTATTTTCCTCTTCTGTAAATTTGAAATGCTTCAGAAGAAGCTGACGAACTTGAAACTTTCACTTTTGAGAGCCAGTAGCTACAAACATGAAAAGTAGACATGGAGGAAGGGAGTCTGAGAATGTGACTAAAGTGATTTTTTTAAACAGCTTTATTGAGTTGTAATTCACATACTATATATTCACCCTTTTAAAGTGTACCATTCAGTGGTTTTCAGTATGTTCACAGAGCTAGCTGTATAACCATTATTTAGTTTTAGAACATCAACCCATGAAACTTCCCATACTCAGCAGTTACTTCCCATTTCTCTCTACCCCTGCCACTCAGCCCTAGGCAATCACTAATCTACCTTCCAGCTCTATACATTTGCCCATCCTGGACATTTCATATATATGGAATCATACAGTGTATGATTTTTTGTGTGTGGCTTCTTTCACTTCTTTCACTTAGCATGATGTTTTCAGAGTTCATCCATGTTGTAATATATGTTAGTACCTCGTTCCTTTTTATTGCCTCACGTGACTTAATACCCTATTTTACCCTATTTTATATTTATTGGACGTCGGCAAAGTGTTAGATACGAAGTAAGTAAGTAAGCTACTGAAAATTTTAAATATAGGACCTCTTTGGTGTTTGCAGTATTTCTTTTTGTTCCATGGAGTTTCAGATACTTTGATTAGTCCTCCAAGTAATGATTCTTTGGTGAAGAATTAACTAACTGCTTCATCTCCAGGGAGCCTTAACATTCTTACAAGAAATTTAATCCAGAGATTTTTTGTTTTTTAAGTGAAGAGAATTTTCTTATTAGATAAATTTGTTACTAAAACTGGTTTGTTTATTGTGTCTGAGAACTGCCACCTACTTAGGGTTCTTAAGGAGTTGTCAATAAGTTTTAGCCTTTTAGAATTGTAAAATTTAATGAGCAAACTGGAAGTGACCTTAGAGATGACATGATTTCACCTTCACCAAAATTTAGAGATGAAGAATCTGTAGGTTAAACTGTGAGGCTAAACCACCTGTCCAGGGCCACATGGCTTAATTAACTTTCTTTGATAACCACATATTTTTATTAAGGGGATTTTGCATTTTGGAATTGATCCAGGGAAGCAGCAAAAAATGTATGTAAACTAAGAACCCTGTTAATTTTTACATTCTTTTTTCATAGGCACTGTTGGCATCTGAACCAAAGAAAGGCAAAATGGATTTGTTGAAAATAACAATGAAAGAGTTAATCTCTTTGACTGGGCCTACAGATGACT
Organism: Rhinopithecus bieti; assembly: GCF_001698545.2. NCBI lineage: Eukaryota > Metazoa > Chordata > Mammalia > Primates > Cercopithecidae > Rhinopithecus > Rhinopithecus bieti. Next base: position 523,624 of record NW_016824934.1, on the reverse strand, counting down.
TACAGAGCACGGTCCCCCAGGTAATCATGGAAATACACAAACCCTCCAGTGTTGTTTTTTTCGTTTTGTTTTTCTCTTTTTTCGAGATGGAGTTTTGCTCTTGTTACCCAGGCTGGAGTGCAGTGGCGTGATCTCAGCTCACTACAACCTCTGCCTTCTGGGTTCAAGCAGTTATCCTGTCTCAGCCTCCTGCAGTGGTTTTAAATCTTTGCTTTATTTTTTAACAAAAATTATTTGTTGGAGATGAACTCTTGAACGTTGGACAGACATTTGAAGCTTGTTTGAATAGTTTTTATTTTTTATTTTTTGTCTTTACCATCCACACAATAAACCATTGCTGTAGTTGAATATATTAATCAAAACAAACAATTTTTAAACTCTGGTGAAAACATCAAGCTTATATAAGCTATTTTATAATACTATTGCATCCACAAATTTGAAAGTGTATATGCTAGCACTTTAGAATTTCATGTGTGCTTCTTTGAGTTGATGTACATTTTGTAACTCGGCCATTGAAAATTTCCTTTAAATATGGTATCTAACTTTTGGGATGTTCACATTTAGTTCCTTTTAGTCACTACCTGTATGTATGAAGTTAAAGCGCTCCTCATAGCTTCGCTTCACCACTAGGGAGTCAGTATTAATACCTGTCAAGTACTGCTTGTACATTATAGTCTGGGCTTCCTCAGTTAATGCTTTATAGTAGGACACTCCTTTTTTCGTTTGTGTTTTGAGACAGTCTCACTCTGTTGCCCAGGCTGGAGTGCAGTGGTGCGATCTTGGCTCACTGCAACCTCTGCCTCCTGGGTTCAAGCAATTCCCATGCCTCAGCCTCCCCAGTATCTGGGATTACAGGCGTGGGCCACCACACCTGGCAAATCACCTGAGGTTGGGAGTTCAAGACCAGGCCCAATCACCTGTTGGCCAGGTTGGTCTCGAACTCCCGACCTCAGGGATCTGCCTGCCTTGGACTTCCAAAGTGCTAGGATTACAGGTGTGAGCCACCGTGCCCAGCCTATAGTAGGACACTCCTACCCAACTATAAAGAGCCATGCTAGGTCAGGGAACAGATTGAGAGCTGAAGTTTACAATCAAGTACAATAAGTACATAGGATTTTATTTTAGAGCCTGTGGGAGGTGTTAAAGGGAGCCCACAGGCCAGAATGTGGACTGTGGAAAAGAATGGGGATTCTTTTCCACAATCATGGAACATAGTCATATGGCACCTCGTGGCCAGTGCCCGTAGGTATGAAATGTCTTCATTTCTTTAAAAAATTGACTAAAATGTTGTTAATCACCGTTCAAAAATGATAATTTCAAGACATTTTCAGTGAAATGTGAAAAGATATAATTGGTTCTGTTTTCCTAAACTATCACGTTAAAAAGGTAGATGCTGTGTATCTGTTATCTGAAATGCTGGGAACCAGAAGGGTTTCGGATTTCAGATTTTTTTTTCTTCTTTTTTTTGGCATTTTTGCATTATACTGAACGGGTCAACATCTCTAATCTGAAAATCTAAAATGCTCCAATGAGCATTTCCTTAGAATGTCATGTCGGTGCTCAAAAAAGTTTTGGATTTTGGAGCTTTTTTGATTTCAGATTTTTGGATTTGGGATGCTGAACCTGTGCTGTTTTATAAGAACATCTAAAATAGTGGGGTTGATTTTAACGAGTGCTGGATAATTATTGCCCTACTGTACTTCAAAGTGATGGCATTTTAGTGATCATTTTATGAAATTGGTGAGATTTAAAATTTTGTCTGTGACCAGTCTTCTAAGCTTTTTTAGTTGATAATTTGCTTTCCTTCTCCCCTCCCATGGTTCATTTCTTTATTATTTTTATTATGTATCTTTTGAAATATTTCAGCATACAGGAATATATAGTGAATAATGAACATATTTGAAACCAATTCCAGTTTAAGAAATTAAACATTACGGAGATTGTTAGTTATGCTGTGGATTCTTCCACATCTCGTTCCCCTTTATTCCTCCTCAGCTATAACCACTAACCCAAATTAGTGACTATCATTCCCAAGCATTTTCATCATACTTTTATCTCCTTTTACATGAATGTTGTTATTCACACTTTTTATACTTTGGTTTTGTCAATCAACATTATATTTTAAGGTTAGTAAGCTCCTGTTCAGCCCCTGTTCACTTTCATTTCTGAACAGTATTTTATTCTATTTCATTTCATCCCTTCTTCTGTGAATGGACATTTGCTTTGTTTCCAGTTTTCTTGTATTAGAAACAATGTTGAAACAAACATTCTTGTGTGTCTCCTTACACATGTGAGTGTTTCTCCAGGTTATATACCTAGAAGAATTGCAGTGTTGTAGGGTACACACATATTGAATTCAGTACTATTGTGTTGTCTCCAAAGTGGTTGAACTAATATTCCTGTCAGCAGAGTATAAGACTTTCCATTGCTTATCAACACCTTTGTATTATCAGACTTTTACAGTTTTTGACATTCTGCTTAGTGTGAAATGCTGTTTTCTAGTTTCATTTTGCATTTCTCTTATTACTAGTTAGCTTTAACATCTTTTCATATGTTTATTAGCCTTTTGGTTTACTTCTGAGAGTTGTCTGTTGAAAGACTTTGCTTACTTTGATATTGGTTATTCGTCCCTTCATTTTTGTTTTGTAGGAGCTGAATTTTTGTTGTTGTTTCAGAAATATTTTCTTGATATTGATTTCTTTTGATTATTTGAATTACATATATATTCTCCCAACCTATGGTTTCTCTTTTACTTCGTGGTCTCTATTATTATATAGATACTTTTAATTTTAATAAAATAGAAGAGGTTAGCTTTCTCCTTTATGGGTTGTACATTTGGATCTTATTTCAGAAATTCACTCCAAGATCAGAAAGATATTTTATATTTTCTTTTTTCTTTTTCTTTTTTTCCAAAACGAGGTCTTACTCTGTGGCCTAGGCTGGAGGGCAGTGATACGATCTCGGCTCACTGCAACCTCCGCCTCCCAGGTTCAAGTGATTCTCCCGCCTCAGCCTCCTGAGTAACTGGAATTATAGACTTCCGCCACCATGCCCTGCTAATTTTCATATTTTTAGTAGAGACGGGGTTTTGCCATGTTGGCCGGGCTAGTCTTGAACTCCTTACCTCAGGTGATTCTCCCGCCTTGGCCTCCCAAAGTGCTGGGATTACAGGCGTTAGCCACCGCGCCCGACCAAGAAAGATATTTTATATTTGCTTTTAAAAGTTTTGAAGTTTTACTTGTCACAATTGTCATAATTTTATGTAAAGGAAACCATATTATTATTTTTTCACAGATAGGATCTTGCTCTGTCACCCAGGCTGGAGTGCGTGCAAGTCTATGTTACCTGTAATTTGTCTTTGTTAGTGTAAAATAAAATAAAATAATTTAATGTTTGCCATTTGGATGACTGATACAGAGACATTTCTGATATAATACATCCTTTTCTTGATTTGTACTGCCTCTATTATGTGTTTTCATAGATAGGTGGTTCTGTTTCTGTGCTGCCTTTCATTGGTCTATTAATCTATCCCTGGAGCAAAACCACTATTTTATTTATTTATTTATTTATTTATTTTTTGAGATGGAGTCTTGCTCTGTCACCCAGGCTGGAGTGCAGTGGTGTGATCTCAGCTCACTGCAACCTTCACCTCCTGGGTTCAAGCTGTTCTCCCCGCTCAGCCTCCTAAGTAGCTGGGATTACAGGCCTGTGCCACCACGCCCGGCTAATTTTTGTATTTTTAGTAGAGATGGGGTTTCACCATGTTGGTCACACTGGTCTTGAACTCCTGACCTCAAGTGATCTGCCCACCTGGGCCTCCCAAAGTGCTGGGATTACAGGCGTGAGCCACCACACCTAACCTAAAACCACTATTTTAATTATTGTGTCTTTATAAAAAGTTATAATATCTGGCAAGTTGAATCTTTTTTTGGCTATGTTTGGCCTATTGCTCTTCTATAAAAAATTTAAAATTAGCTTGTTAAACTCAATAAAAAACCCTTTTGGAATTTTGGTTAGAATTTAAACGTATTAATTTATTTGGGAGTTTTGCTCTTGTTGCCTAGGCTGGAGTGCAATGGCACGATCTCGGCTTACTGCAACCTCCGCCTCCTGGGTTCAAGCAACCCTCTTGCCTCAGCCTCCTGAGTAGCTGGGATTACAGGCATGCACCACCACACCTGGCTAATTTTTTTATTTTAGTGGAGACAGGGTTTTGTCATGTTGGCCAGGCTGGTTTTGAACTCCTGACCTTAGGTGATCCACCTGCTTCAGCTTCCCAGAGTGCTGGGATCACAGGCATGAGCCACCATGCCCAGCCCATAAAAGTATTACAGATTATTTTTGAGATTTATTTCTAATGTCTTATTTTTTTTGCAATTATGAATGGTATTTTTAAAATATTATATTATCTGTTGCTGTTTGAGAAGATTGCAGTTAATTTTTGGATTATTATCGTGCTTGTATTCAGCAGCCTATCAGAATTGCTGTAATACACCAAATGACTTATCTCTAAATTCTTTTGGATTTGTTTTATGTCTTTGACAAATAATGCTAAGTTTGTTTTAACTTTCTAATTTTAGTTTTTTAAAACAGTTTTATTGTACTTTGCTCCTGGAACCTGTAGTACAGTTTGGTATAGAAAGAGAGATAACAGGCATCCTTAGGTTGTTTCTGATCAATTTGCTGCAATTTTTAATCTACCCATTATCTTATTAAGGAAATTGAATTTTATTGAATATTTTTGCATCTTTTGAGATAAATATATTTTCTTCTAGAATTTGCAGATGTCATGAATTGTATTGATTTTTTTCAATTTAATATTATCTTTGCATTCTTGCATCTCTCACTGGTTTTGTGAGTGAGACTGGCCTGTGGTTTTCCTTTTCATGCTGTTTCTGTCCTATTTTTTTAAATATGCATCTTTTGATGGAATTATAGTACATATACAGACAAGTGTACAAATCATATGTGTACCTCAGTACAGTTTCACAAAGTGAACACATTTGTACAGTCATCAAGAAACAGAACATTTCTAGCAACTGAAAGCCCCACTCTTGCTCTCTTCCAGTCCACACCCTTCTCTCCAAGAGTAGCCACTAGCCTAACTTCCAACCCTCTAGTTTTATTTTTTTCTGTTTTTTGAGTTTTACATAAATGAGACCATACATTATTATTATTTTTTTATTTTAGAGACAGGATCTTGTACTGTCAGTCAGGCTGGAGTGGAGTGGTGCTATCATAGCTCACTGTAGCTTCAAACTCCTTCATAATATTTTTTATTTATTTGTGCCTTCTTTCTCTCCTCTGTTCTTAGTTAGTCTTGTCAGAGGTTTATTTCTGTTTCAGAGAATCAGCTTTTGGGTTTGTTAATGCTCTTAGTTGTATCTTTGCTATTTTAAAAGTTTCTGCCCTAAATTTTTATTTTCTTTCTGTGTTTCAAGTTTATTGTTCTCTTTCTGTTGACTTAATTGGTCACTTACCACAATCATTCTAGTCATTTAAAAAAATAGAAGCATTTGAGATATACATTTTTTTTTTTTTAATTTCACTTAAACTGCATCCTACAAGTATTGGCATGTAGGTAGCATCTTCAAAATATTAAAAAAAAATTTTGACCAGTGTTTAATGTGTTTGAAAATGTGCCAATTTTAAAAGCATTTTTTAGGCCAGGTGCAGTGGCTCACGCCTATAATCCCAGCATTTTGGGAAGCCAATGCAGGTGGATCACCTGAGGTCAGCAGTTCAACACCAGCCTGGCCAACATGTTGAAACTCTGTCTCTACTAATTATACAAAAATTAGCCGGGCATGATGGCACACACCTGTAATCCCAGCTACTCGGGAGGCTGAGGCAGGAGAATCGCTTGAACCTGGGAGGTGGAGGTAGCAGTGAGCCGAGACCACATCATTGTACTCCAGCCTGGGCGACAAGAGTGAAACTCCATCTAAAAAAATAAAATAAAATAAAAAATAAAGGTTTTTTTTTTTTTTTAAGTTTCTTAATTCCATGGTGATCAGAGCATAATCTATAAGTTATTAATTACTTGGCATTTGTTGAGACTTTATTTGTGGCTAAGTTTGAGAGATTTTAGAAAATAAATGTTTCGTGTGTGTGTGAAAATAACATGTCTCTGTATTTAGGTGCAGGCTTCTACATATGTGCATTGGACCAAGCTTTTTTATAGCATTGTTTGAATCTTACTAATTTTTTGTAAAATGGTTTATCAGTTACTGGATGTGTTTTATTACATCTGCTGTTTCATTTGTGAATTATCCATTGCTTGTAATTCAGTAAATTCTTTGTTTTGAGGCTGTGCTATTGTATACGTGTAGATTTAGAATTGCCATGGTTTTCAACCTACAACTAATTTTGAACTTCTTGTTTTAGGTTCATGCTTTAAATATCCTTAGAGCGTTGTTCAGAGATACACGCCTGGGAGAAAATATTATTCCTTATGTTGCTGATGGAGCTAAGGCTGCAATTCTGGGTTTTACATCACCGGTCTGGGCAGTAAGTGCTGTTACTATTCATTTTCATTGATTTAATTATGCTTCTGAGTAGGTTTTAATAAACTAATCTTTCACTGGATGATAAAAAATATTTCCTGCCCTTTACCGTGAAGTTTCTTAGAAATCTTTGGATCAAGGTACATTTTTTATTGTTGATATTTCATGGTTCCATTTTCACTCATTTGTTGGCTGATTAACCATCTTTCTTTGTTTTTTTTAAATTTTTTTTACTTTAGTGATAGCTTTAGTATGTATGATACTATGTATGATAGTATGTATGATAGTATGTATGATAGATAGTATGTATCTTTAACTTATCACAGTCTACCCTCAAGTGATCTTACACTATGTCACTTAAAGTTTAAGAACTTAATAATAGTGCACTTCTGTTTCTCTCCTCCCAGTTTATGTGCTGTTATTGTTACACATTTTACTTTCATGTATGTTGTAAACTCACTCTACATTGTTATTTTTCTTTAAACAGCCAGTTATATTCTTTCTAATTTACCACTTTAGCTGTTTTTAAGAATACACAATGCAGTGGCATTATGTGCATTCACAACAACGTTTATCAGCACTGTGCTTTTCTGGAACATTTTCATCATCCCGAGCAGAAGCTCTGTACTCATTAAACACTAACTCCCATCTCTCATCTCCCTCACCCCTAGTAACCTCTGTTCTTTCTGTCTCTATGGATTTGCCTGGTCTCATACCTCATGTAAATGGAATTGTACAATATTTGTCCTTATGTTATTGGCTTCTTTCATGTAGTATATGAAAGGTTGATCCATACTGTGCGGTGGGGGTAGGGTGTGTGTGTGTGTTGTTTTATCAGTATACACGGTATACACACATCCCACATTTTCTTTTTTTAATTTTTATTTTACTTTAAGCTCCAGGATACATGTGTAGAATGTGCAGGTTTGTTACGCAGATACAAGCATGCCATGGTGGTTTGCTGCACCTACCAACCTGTCATCTAGGTTTTTTGTTTGTTTGTTTTTAATTGAGATGAAGTCTCACTCTGTCACCCAGGCTGGAGTACAGTGGTGTGATCTCAGCTCACTGCAACCTCTGCTTCCCGGGTTCAAGTGATTCTCCTGCCTCAGCCCCCCAAGTAGCTGAGACTACAGGCACGTGCCACCACACCCAGCTAATTATTGTATTTTTGGTAGAGAGAGGGTTTCACTATGTTAGGTAGGCTGGTCTCGAACTCCTGACCTCGTGATCTGCACGCCTTGGCCTCCCAAAGTGTTGGAATTACAGACGTGAGCCATCACGCCCAGCCTGTCATCTAGGTTTTAAGCCCCACACGCCTTAGCTATTTGTTCTGATGTTCTCCCTCCCTTCCTGCCTCCAACAGGTCCTGGTGTGTGTTGTTCCCCTTCCTGTGTCTATGTGTTCTCACTGTTCAATTCCCAATTATGAGTGAGAACATGCCAGCTGTTTTGGTTTTTCTGTTCCTGTGTTAGTTTGCTGAGGATGCTGCGCCTTCCAGGCCTCTTCCATGTTCCTGCAAAGGACATGCATCTCATCGATTTTTATGGCTGCCATAGTATTCCATGGTGTATATGCTACTACATTTTCTTTATCCAGTCTATCATTGATGCGGCCCATTTTGGTTTGGTTCCATGTCTTTGCTATTGTAAATAGTGCTGCAATAAACATATGTTGCATGTATCTTATAGTTGAATGATTTTATTCCTTTGGGTATATATCCAGTAATGGCATTGTTGGGTCAAATGGTATTTCTGGTTCTGGATCCTTGAGGAATCACCACATTGTCTTCCACAATGGTTGAACTAGTTTATATTCCCACCAACAGTGTAAAAGTGCTCTTATTTCTCCACAGCCTTACCAGCATCTGTTGTTTCTTGACTTTTTAGTAATTGCCGTTCTGACTGGTGTGAGATGGTATCTCATTGTGGTTTTGATTTGCATTTCTCTAATCATCGGTGATGTTGAGCTACCACATTTTCTTTATCCAAATTCATCTGTTGATGGACATTTAGGTTGTTTCCACTTTTTGGCTATGATGAATAATGCTGCAGTGAATATTAATGTACAAATTATCTGAGTCATTTTAGTTCTTTTGGGTATATCATTATGGTAATTCCATGTTTAACTTTTTGGGGAATGAACAAACTTCTTCCCCAGCAGCAGCACCATTTTATACTCCCATCAGCCATGCACAAGTTCCAGTGTCTTTACGTCTTTACCAATACTTGTTATCTTTTTTTTTTGGTAGTAGCCATCCTAATGGATGTGAAGTGGCATCTCATTCTGATTTTGATTTGCATTTCCCTCATGATTAATTATGTTGATCTGGAAACAAAACAACTCTGAGTATTTAAATGTGTCTGTATTTTGGATGCTGTGGAGTCTAAGTATTAGTGTGTTGAGTTAGTGCTACAAATAAACTCCATCAAAAGTTGAAAAAACAGACACTCGCAAAACATTGAAATGGAAGAGGTTAAATAGTGAGTCGCATTTTCTTTTGTAATATGGTCACTGTCCAGAAGCATCTTGATTCAAAATCTTAAAGATAGTGGACAATACCCAGTACAATTGTTTCATGTGTTTTCTTATGATTTCTAGGAGAAACATTATAGTTTGTTTTCCTATATCATTGTGTCTTCTAGAATAAGGAGAATAACCTCTGGTTTATAGATGCTTGAAATATGGCTTAAAGTAAAAAGTCTGGCAAAGGGAGAGGAGAAAAGAAGCTAGATCTTAATACATTGCCTGCAGAGTGGAGTATTTACTAGAAAGTCAGGCTTTCCAGTTAGTAAGCTGCACAAACCATTTCTTACCTGTATGATAAGCCTCTAATTGAGAGTAAGTATTTTGCAGTGGAAGCCAAAGGCACAGACTCCCATTGTGAAGAGGAATCCTTTGAGGTTGCCAACTCTTGCCTAGAAAATTGTGCATCTTCCTGTAAGAGATACACACTTCTGGAATTCTGTCTAAGAGCATTGCATAACTACTCTTGAGGTCACAGAGTTTACCTTTTACACTTACAGGAAGTAGAGCAGTGCCTTTATGATGTCAGTAGAGTCAGAGAGGTAGGAATGTGGCTTGACCATCAGGAATACTGGAGATCATAAAAGTGATTATCAGAAATACCAATATTGCTTTCTTCAAGCCATTAGTTCCAGATGAACCAAGAAATATTTTCTATGAAAGGACTTTCAGAGAGTGAAGCCTGGTGATTCGTCCAACTTTTTAGTAAAATTGAAACTATCAGAAATGAGTGATTCTTTTTTTTTTGAAAAGACTATTTTTTGAGACCCTAAACAGTAATACATGTGCACTGCAGAAATTTTGAAAATAAAAGCAGGCCGGGCGCGGTGGCTCAAGCCTGTAATCCCAGCACTTTGNGGTAAAAGTCACCTATTAAATTACCATACAGATACAAGCATTCTGATTCTTTTTCTTTCTCTTTTTTTATGTGTGGGCTTTACATGTGCATAGTACATATATGCATACATATCCACAAAAGGCTACATAAATATATATATAAGTGCTTTTATTTTCTTTCTGATTTCATAATACTAATAATTTCATTTCTTGGGATCTTCCTTTTTAACACTTTATGAAGGAAACATTTCTATTTAGTTTGCTTTGCTAGAGGAAATAAATAATCATAGCTATAATGATCAACACTGTTACTTAATATTATCAATGGTTATATTTTCTGCTGTATAAAAGTCTAATCTAAGATAAAATTTATAAGTCAACCTACTTAATGGATGTGGAGAAGTATTCACTTACAAAAGCAATTTACGAAAGCATTCTCTGTTGAAGTGATTTTAAGTGTAATTTTTTCCTTAGTGCATGCGAAATATGGTTTGATTTGCAGAACTTGGATTTGTACACATCCTCTTAGGAATATAACTGTGCTTAAGCTGGCTACATCTGTACTTTTGACTTAATTGTTTTTCCTGATAAGTTAGGGAAAACACACATGTAAAATGAACTTAATTTTAACTTGCAGTAAAGAAACATTTTTGAGAAAGCATTCATGTATATATTTAATTTGTTTTTACAGATTCCTTAGTCTTTTGTATTGAAACCATACAGATCTCTCAAACTTTGCTACCTAGTAAGCATTTTTAAAATACAGAGAAATGTATTATGTAAACATTTTCGGCATTAGACATATCTACTTAATATATTGTAGATGTTTTATTAAGCACTAGAAATACAAGGATCGATTACACATAATCATAATAATGGCTGTCTTATTGAGTATTTCTCATGTACCTGGCATAATTTACATAGCATTGATTATCTTAGTAGGTTCTGTTATCCAGGTAGGTTCTGTTATAATCCTCATTTTACAGATGTATTTTTAGTAGAGATGGGGTTTCACCCTGTTGGCCAGGCTGGTCTCGAACTCCTGACCTCAAGTGATCCATCTTCCTCGGCCTCCCAAAGTGCTGAGATTACAGGCGTGAGCCACTGTACCCAGCCTCTTCTGTATCTTAAACAAGTCTACATGAAAGCTTTTTCATGCAAGAAAGGAAAGAAAAAGTTATACACTCTGTGAATAGAAGAGAAAAATTTTGATAAGAGTTGTTTGCAGTTTAATTCCAGGTTCCTATCAACCATATATTCAGGGCTTGATGGAGAAGGAGGTCAGGAGCAGGAAGTGTTTCCCTTGTGAGAAGGATGGATTTTAGCTGGGATTAAAATCATGCATTACTTAATGACAGGAATTCATTCTGAGAAATCTGTTGTTTGGGGATTTCATTGTCGTGTGAACATCATATCGTATACATGCGCAAACCTAGATGTATAGCCTACTCCACCCCTAGGCTGTATGATATAGCCTATTATTCCTAGGCTACAAACTGTACAGCATGCTCCTATACTGAGTATGCTACCATGCTGAGTATGTGGGCAGTTGTAACACAGTAATAATTATTTGGATATCTAAACATAGAAAAAGTACAGTAAAAATACGGTATTATAATCATATGAGATGATCATTAAATATGTGGTCCATTGTTGACCACAGCATCATTTCATGGTTCATTACAACTATTATCATTTCTCCATTTTTAACTTTACTACTACTTACCCTTTTCTGTCTTTACTCTCCTTTTTACTTATTAATGGCAATAACCGCGGTTACTTTTGCATCAACCTAATGTTTTCCATCCATCCTTCCAAAAAGGGACATGTTTTATTGCCATTACTACTATGAATTTTTCAAAATACATTAGCCCTGTTAAAGACCTTTTGTATTACTCATATTAAGATTGCTATCAATGATTCATATTAGCATTTATTGTCAGTGAATTAGGAGTCGATAATGCAGTTTGTTAGTCATATCCTCTTTCTCATTTCTTTGTCTACTTCAGTCTCCTCGTTAACTTTATTTATAGTGGATGGAACAGAAAATATGGATGAAATACTAAAACATAAAAAGCAATACCTGAAACAGATATCCTTGAACCATTCATACTATCACACAGAAATCTAAGGGACACTCTTCTGTCTTAAGTAGGAAGTAGGCTTTCATGCTAGTTATTTTGCTCTATATTTACAATAAGTCTTTTAAATGTTCTTCTGTATGACTTACACAGTTCTAAAACAGAGTATGTATTTTTCAACCTACAAAAATCAATTACAGTAGTCCCCTCCTCAAATTTGAGGAGGATGTATTCCAAGACCCCCAGTGGATGCCTGAAACCGTGGTTAGTACTAAACTCTAGATTATGCTTTTTCCTATACATACATACCTGTGATAAAGTTTAATTTATAAATTAGATATCATAAGAGATAACAATTATAACAATAGACCATAATAAAAGTTAAGTGAATGTGATCTCTCTCAAAATACCTTAGTGTACTGTACCACAGGTAACTGAAACCACAGAAAGCAAAACTGCAGACGAGAAGGACCGTTGTAATGTAGTATACCATGTGAATAGACTAAAGAACAAAAACCACGTGATTAAGCAGATACAGAAGAGGCATTTGACAAAATCCAGTGCTGTTTTATGTGAAAAGAAACTAAGAATGGAAGGGAAATTTCTCAACCTCAATGGAAAATGCATAGCCAACAGTATACTTGATGGTAAAAGACTGAAAACTTTCTCTCTAAACAGGAACAAGACAAGGAAATCCACTCTCGTCACTCATATTCAACACTGTACTGGAGGTTCTAGTAGGCCAACTAGAGAAGAATAAAAAATAAAAGTTACCCAGTTTGTAAAGGAAGATGCAAAACTATCCCTATTTTCTGATAACATGATCTTAAATATAGAAAATCCTAAGGAATCCACACACACGCAAATTAAAGCTTGTCTATTAGCAAGGTTTCAGGGCACAAGGTCATCATACAGAAATTGTACACTAGCAATGAAAAATCTAAAAATGAAATTAAGAAGACAGTTTCATTTATAATAGCATCAAAAAGAATAAAATACTTAGGAATAAATTTAGCAAAGGAACTGCAAGAGTTGTTCACTGAAAATTTTCAAACATTTTTTGAGGAAATTATAGGCCTAAATAAATGGAAAGATCTCCTGTGTTCATCACTGGAAGACTCACTGTTGTTAACATGACATATTCCCCAAATTAATCTATTGATTCAGCACAACCTCTGTTAAATCCCTTCTGGCTTTTTTTTTTTTTGTT
>NW_016824934.1:405335-509578 GCF_001698545.2 Rhinopithecus bieti | reverse complement strand
TTTTTTTTTTTTTTTTTTTTTTTTTTTTTTTTTGCAGATCAAGGATAGGCATATAAATCAGCATATTAGGATTGATTGTACAGAAATAAACCTCCACACTTAATAAACAAAGGTGCCAAGACAATTCAGTGGAGAAAGAATAACCTTCAACAAATGGTACCGGGCAACTGGATATCCACATGCAAAAGAATGAATGTGATCCCCATCTCATACCATATTCAGATGACTCGAAATGTATTAAAAACCTAAATGTAAAAGCTAAAACTATAAAACTTTTACAAGAGGACCTGTATAAATTTTTGTGCCTTGGATTAGGTAACATTTAGTTAGATATGACACCTAAGGTACAAGCAACGAAAAAAATTGATAAATTGGACTTGAACAAAATCAGATGGCTGGGCATAGTGGCATGCAGCTGTAGTCCCAGCTACTCAGAAGGCTGAGGCTGGAGGATTGTTTGACCACAGGAATTCAAGGCTGCAGTGAGCTATGATTACACCACTGCACTCCATCCTGGGCAACAGAGCATGAAGCTGTCGCTAAGTTTAAAAAATAAAAAAAAAATTGTTTTTTTAAATAAAACTTAACCAGCATCAAGAAAAAAAAATATTTTTCAAAGGACACAATCAAGAAAGTATAAAGACAACCCACAGAATGGGAGAAAATATTTGCAAATTATATATCTGATAAGAGTGGAGTATCCAGAACTCAATAATAAAAGACAATCCAATTTTAAAATGGACAAATAATATGTATCTCCAAAAAAGTTAGGCAGATGGCCAGTAAGCACACAAGAAGATGCTTAACATCATTAGTCATTAGGGAAATGCTACAATGAGTTACCATTCCATGCCCACTAAAGTAAAATTCATGGAAAATAACTAGTATTGGGGAGGATGTGGAGAAATTGGAGAACTGGTGAAATCAGAACCCTTATACATTGCTAGTGAGACTATGAAATGGTGTAACCACTTTGGCAGTTCTTTTGAAGGTTAAACATAGAGTTACTATATGACCAATCTATACCACTTCTAGGTGTATAGCCATGAGAAATGAAAACATGTTCACACAAAAACTTGTACATGAATATTCTTAGCAAAATTATTCATAATATTCCAAATTGGAAATAGCCCAAATGTCCATCAAATGAAGAACAGACTTTTAAAATATGGTATATGTATACAGTGGGATGTTACTCAGCCGTAAAAAGGAATAACATACTGATACATGCTACAGCATGGGGGAACCTTGAGAACATTATGCTAAGTGAAAGAAACCAAACATAAAAGGCCACATATCATGTGATCCCATGTATATGAAGTATCCAGAAAAGGCAAGTTTATAGAGGCAGAAAGTAGATTGTGCTTTCCTACTGCAGGAGAATAGGGAGTGACGACTTAACGGCTACCAAGTTTCATTTTGAGGTAATGAAAATATTGTGGAATTTAGTTGTGATAGCTTCACATTTTGTGAATATGGTAAAAAACCACTGAATAGCTTCCTTTAAAATAGTAAATTTTATGATGCATAAATTATACCTCAATTTTAAAAGTAATTTAAAATGGTTTTAAAACAAAATCATTCAGTCATGTTTGGAGGTTGGTGTGGCATGAACTAATTATTCTTAAAATGGTCAATATATGGAAATAATTATTTACTAACTTATGAACAGGGTAACCAAATAGCAGATGAGGAAAAGCTTTTAAAAAAAAAGTTTTTCTGAGGATGTAAATGATTAATGCAGAAGGCCTATAGAATATCGTGATTTTGCTACACCTAGTGGAAAAGGTAATGATCATCACTGATTGCTAATGAGGACACTTTATAAGGGATATCTTAGTCCCTTTGGGCTGTTATAACAAAATACCACAAATTTATGTCTCACAGTTTGGAGGCTGGGAAGTCCAAGATCAGGATGCTGGCAGATTCAGTGTCTGGTGAAGGCCTACTTTCTGATCATAGATGGCACCTTTTAGCCGTGTCCTCACATGGTGGAAGAAGTGAGGCAGCTCACTGGGGTCTCTTTTATAAGGGCACTAATCCCATTCATGAGAGCTCTACCCCTATGACTTAATTATTTCCCAAAGGCCTCCACCACCTAACTCCTTGGAGGTTAAAATTTCAACATAGGAATTTTGGGGGAACACAAACATTCAGACCATATCAGGATGGGTCAGGCAGATAGGATTGGAACCATCTGGTCCATCTTAATATTACTAAAAAGACATTATGTGTCTCCTGCCATCAGTCTGTTGAATCAGAGTTTTGTTTCTGAGGGTGCCCATTCACTTTGTAAAATGGTCCTCTACAGTTTTGTTTAAGGTGTGCATTTCTCAACATCTCCAGGCACTCCTGTTTTAATTTTACTGCATCTGGCACCCTTTGTCAGAAAGTATGGCTTAGGGCAATATGGAGTGTGTGTTTCTGTTTTCCTTTTCTTTTTGTGTTTTTGTGTGATTTCTAAGAAGAGAGAAGGTTCCAGATGTCTTTACCAAGTCATCTTAGACCTAAAAGTCTTTGGAAACTACCTCACTAGATCAGGTAGAAGATAATCCAGACCTGAACGAGGGCAGAGATTATATTGATAAAGTAACAGCATGGATTGATTTGTTGTTTGGGGATTAAATTAGGCAGGGCACATAGTAGGGCCTCCATGGATGTTTGATGACTCTTGAATGAACATAAGTGGATCTTTTCAGTTTTAGGGTTTTATTGAAGCTTTGGTATGAATTATGCCAGTATATCTGTAAAGTTTACTTCTATGGTTACCATGCATGACTTGAGTCAGTTCTTGGCTTCTAGAGGAGAGATTACAGACTGGTGGCCAGTAGGACAAACTAACCCACCACTGTTTTATTTGGCTTTCATGGTGAGTTTTGTGGTTTTTTTTTTTCCTTTAATTTCCTGCCAGCATTTCAAAATAGATTTCACATAAAAACCAGGGTTTCTGGCTTCTCTTGAAAAAGCAGAAGATCTGGCAAAACTGAACTTATATTTCCTCATGGCAGCAACTCAGCTGACACTGACTGCATTAGACAAAGTACATTGCTGCCTCTGTTGCTCACTGTTCCTGTGGGCATTTGAGCTTGTGACTCTAAGGGCAGCGCTTTCAGGAAGCTGTTTTCTAAATCTTAACATTGTTACTTTTAGTGATCTTTCTACTTATATTGCTATTTAGCACACCATATGGTTATGTCACTTACTTAGAGTATAAGGTCTGTAATATCAGTAAGTATGTGTTTTCTGTTTCTGGATCTTATCCATGGTGCTGGTATAGGGCCTTACACACTGTAGCAAAGTGAGTACGTATACATCTCTACACTGATTTGACAGAGTAATTGAGGAATCCTGTAGTGCCGAAAGTCAAGACCCTTTTATGATCTTCCAAAGCATCTTGACACATTGGTTGGAAAAAGATAGGGAAAAGATTATTATCATCTTGGAGAAATAATTTGTGTTTATTCATGATAATTCCTGCCTCTTTACTAAGTTATCAGATAATTTCAGTATTGAAATTACTTGATAAGTTACTTGCATTGTGAAGCTGATAAGCAACATTTTGGATGTTAACTATTTTCTTGGCCATATTAATTACCTGGATTCTTTGAAGTTAGGATTTTTGGATTTTGTTTTTGTTTTTTTAAAGACAGGTTCTCACTCTTTTGCCCAGGCTGGAGCACAGTGGCACAGTCATAGCTTTCTGCAGCCTTTAACTCCT
Source organism: Rhinopithecus bieti (assembly GCF_001698545.2). NCBI lineage: Eukaryota > Metazoa > Chordata > Mammalia > Primates > Cercopithecidae > Rhinopithecus > Rhinopithecus bieti. The sequence goes on along the minus strand of NW_016824934.1, from coordinate 505,860 downwards.
AGGCTTAAGCAATCCTCCTTCCTCAGCCTCCTGACTACGTGGGACTATAGGCATGTGCCATGGCTCTTAAAAAAAAAAAAAAAAACTCTAAAAAAATGTATATATATATATATTTTGAGGTGGGGTCTCACTATATTGCCCAAAGGTCTCAAACTCCTGGCCTCAAGCACTCCTTCCACTTTAGCCTCCCAAGTAGCTGGGATTATAGGTGTAAGTCACTGTGCCTGGTTCTTTGAAGTTAGGTTTTATAAGTATTTTCTCATAGGTAAAAGGATTTCAGAAAATAAGTGGAAAGAGCTGAGGTTTTACTGGGATTTTCATTGTCAGGAAGAATATGGAAAAATGAATTTTTAAAAAAGAAGTGTTATTTGATGCTCCAAGTGCAGAGATATAATGAAAACTGTTGATGATAATATTAGAAATATGGGGAAAGGCTATGTTTGTGCATGTGATTGGGTTGTAGAGCTCAATTTAAGTCATTGAATAGATTACATTAAGTAAATTTTTTTAAAAAATTATTTTATGAACACAGACATATCTTTTTAGCCTCATACTGGCCAGTTAGGTAATGATTTTGAATCATCTAGTTTGAATATTGTAAATGTTGGTTTTATGCCAAGAATATTTAACCCTTATTGTGTTTTCATTTGTACATTAGGTGCGAAATTCATCCACACTTCTCTTTAGTGCCTTGATCACAAGAATTTTTGGAGTTAAAAGGGCAAAGGATGAACTTTCCAAAACAAATAGGTAAGCTCCATTTAAGGCTGACTTTACTTTTTTAAAAAATACAATATTGTCCTGGCCAAAAACAATTTTTGAAATTGTGCCTACTATTACAGATTCATCTAGATCGTAAGACTATAAAAATACTATAATGAATTAGCCTATGCTGCCAAGTTATAAACCCTTGGGCAAAAAATACCAGTAAGTGGACCTTTCAAAGCAACAAAAATTTAGCAAGGTAGCAAGGGGTGAAATGTAGAGCCTGTTTCTCTGTGCAAAGCTAGTTTGTTTTTTTTTGTTTTTTTTTTTTTAAATTGCATCTTCTTTAAGTATTCCTGAAATGTCCTAACTTTGCTTGTATGTATTATCCTAGCTTGTATAATATCTTTAATTTTATAGGTGGAAGTTTAAATGTTTATGATCCTCTCATTAGAACATCTCTCAGATTACCTTTGCATTAAACTCTGGTACTAAGAGGAACACCTATAGGTGTTAACTACAAGTAATAAACAGCGCTTTTACTTTTGGTCTTTAGTTTTATGTTTACCCTCTAATTTGTTTTGTCTTAACAAAACAGCTTTTTTGTTATGCCTGGAAAGAAACCTGTGGAACCATTTTGATTTTGGGTAGTTTTAGATAAAATGCACAAGATCTGTCTGTTTTAAAGAAGAAAAGCTTTGAATAGTTGTTCTTTAGCACTTAAGAGGATTTAATAGTAATCTAATTGGCTTGCAATTGCTAACACTAGATGTCACTGTTGCTGCACGTTTAATTACTTCCTTAATTTTATTTAGGATCCAGTTTGGCCCAGTGGTCTTTCTCTTGAAGATCTAGAGTTATATTCAAAGCCTTATTCCCTTCTTAACTAAAAAAGTCATTATGCTTCATATTTAAGTTTTAAGCTAATGTTTATTGAAATGCATTTTTGTGTGATGGAACTAAATCTTAGGAATTAAAAAAATAGGAAATCATTTTGTGATGTACTGGTGATAATTCTAATGAAACCTACTGTGGTATTTCCGAATTATCATTTAAATTACTTCTTGTCACCCTGTAACATTCACCAGATATTTAAAAGGAAGGTAACTGGCTGTAAGTATAAATCCCTTGAGCATGTTCAGGTGATACCAGAGAGCTTTTCAATTTTTTTTTTAACTGAATAATATTTTTTAAATAAATAAAACATTACTCTTTTGGAAGGATGATTATAATTTTTATTTTTTAGCCTGTTCTTAAAGATATTCTTCCTGTCACTAACTTGAAATCACTAATATTTGTTTCTCCTTAGCTTTGTCTATTTTGTTAATAATTCTCCAGTGTGCCATAGTTTAAAACAGTTGGGTCATGTTATAAGGCCTTGATAAACATGGTATAAATAAAATATGATATGAAGTGATCAAACAAGTAAAATTAATGTTTAAAACTGAACTTGAAGAATTTTTTTTGTTTTTTATGGAGTGATTATTGAATGTATGTATAAATACATATAAATTTTACTATGTGTAGGAGAAAATGATCAGAAAATGAGAAAACCTCATTTAGGTTGTATCTGAGAGTAGAAGAATATGGCAGTAACACCATACAATTTTAGTTTTTTATATAAGGTTTCTAGAAAAAAGGAAATAGGAATGAGACAGTTAAGTTTTAAATGTGAAGAATGTTTTGGTGAGAGCTTTTAATTTTAGTAATCTGAAGATCGGTATGGACCATTATGCATACAAGGCTTCTGTTCCCTGTTTAACCCATGAAGATATATTTCTTGGCAGCTCCCATTAGGTTTGCTTTGCAAAACCTTTAGTGTCTTAAATTTGCAGTTGCTTGTAATGGTTCTTTTAGTTGTAGTTTGTTTAATTATGTCACTTTTTGTTGAAATGTTTATATGCCTGTTCCTTACAATATTAACTTCCTGAAGGAAGGACCTTTTTCGTCTGTTCTGTGTACATAATGGGCACTTTAAAAAGGCTAGTAATAATGATGTCTTGGTTGGTTACTTACCGATTGGATAACTAACCTCAGCTGGTGACACACCTCACAAGTCAGTTGTTTCCTTTCACAACCATAGATTGTCCTGCTCGCAATTTGGAAATGTGTGTTCTTGGTCAGAGGGAACTGAACATAAAAGAACATCTGCTTTTCCATCTAATGGGAAATAAAGGTCTAACTTGAAGTAAACAAACCTGGTTTCTAGGCATTTTACTGCCACTGGAGATGAACTTAATAGGCCCCCTTATCCGTTTTGCACTTCAGTTTCTCCATCTGTGTACCAGGAATAATAAGATGTGTGCTGTGTACCGCTAGGGCTATTGTGAGGATAAAACAAACTATTGGAAGTTCATTTTCTTTAAAATATTGGAAATCCTAGGCGATTAGAGATATAGTTTGGTTTTTCTTTCTGTTACCACTTCTATGATTGTACTCATCTGATTGTCTTGCTCTTAAGACCATGCTTTTTGAGGAGAAGGTCAGTGTCTTAACCATTCTTAGGTTCTCAGAGCCTAGCATAGTATCTGGCATATAGAAGGCATATAGAAATAATTGCCTAAAGAATAAGTAAATTTCGTTACTAGAGGAGAAATAAGAAATCTGGTTTCTACTCCTACGTTTGTTACAATATAACCAATATAATCAACTGAGACAAGATAGCCAACCTCTCTGGGCTTTGGTTTTCTTCTCTGTAAAATAAGGTTTGGAATATCCCTGAGGTCTTTTCTGTCTTTAAAATACTAAAGTAAAGCTTTACATAATGTTACTGGCATTGTAAGTTTGGTAAAATGATATATTCCCAGTGCCATAGAACAGTCCCTGCTGCATAGTAGAGACAAGAAGCAGAGGAGCAGAGGATCCTTTTTAAGTGTGTAGAGTGTACTTGTAATGACTGAATTTTTACACCCATTAGTCTTATTTTAGATTTTTTTTTGCATTTTAAAGAATGAGAAAACACAAGTTTCACTTGTGCTTTTAAAATAATGTTATTACATTTTAATTTTTAAAACTCTTTTCCTTTCTGTTTATTGCTGCCTGACTTGTCTTGACAGAATGAAGAACTGATTCTATGTAAAATCAGAACCAGCAAAGCTCTGCAGCCTGTGCAGTATGCATGCTTTCTTAGTCTCCATCTCCATGTGAGTGGGCTCACCTTCATACCTCCTCATTTCTTATAGGACAGGAGCTAAACTAATATGGCGCTTAGCTCTAGGTCTTTCCCTTTAGCACCTGTGTGTATTAACTTTCACCTGTGAGTCCTAGCTAAATGACACATGTCAATATGTAGCAATCAGAAAAGGTTTATTTTTGACTTCTTGGAGTGCCTGCTTTGTCAAAGCTTCATACAGGTGCTTAATGTATAGCGTCATCTAGCTTTTGCATGCTCTCTCCACCTTAAATCAGCCAATGAGAACTTGAAAGCACTTATGAACTCAGTATTAACATAATAGGGGAGTACATGAGGAATATAAAACTTGAATCTTACTCAAGGAGTTTACAGTTCAGTTAGGAAGACAAAACTTGTTACATGTGAGTCAGATACAAATAAGAGACACCATATAAAAATCACCTGTACGATGTGGTATGAGTAATGAACACATTAGAAATTTATAAACAGGAGAATTGAGTGGAGTATATGTTGGGGGGAAGTAGTATTTTTTACAAGGCTTTGGGAAATGAGTAGATTTGGGGTACATGGAAACAGGCAGATTGAAAGAGGAATAAAGTAATAGTCTTGTTTCTTTTGTTAAGTACAATCTCTGTTCTATCTTATTAAAGAGAGCTCATATTCAAATTAATAGCTTAGGATAATTTAGTACAATTTAAGAAGAAAATGTGTTTCTAAAATCATGGGAAGATCCAAGTAAAATTATTTCTAGTGACTATGTTGGGAGATGTTAAATTGTATTTGTTTTATTTTCCAGGGTATAAGTGATAGAGAATTATTTTAGATATTTTTCTTAGCATTTTAGTGGTGTGTAGGTCTGGAAGGATCCTTCAAGGGGCATCTAATCCAGTCCAGCATCCTGCTTATAGAGAGATTTTGAAGCAGTTTCCAGACAGACTGGCTTCTCTCCTGTTCTTCATGTTTTCTAGGAAAAGAGATTCCACAAGTTTCTGTGGTTACCCACTCTATTGTTTGGGAAAGAATTGAATTCTCAAAACTAAAATTGAAAGCTGCAGGGCAATTGGGTTTTCATATTTTAGAGAATGTAATTATTAGAATTCAGAATAGCTTATTTGCTTTGAACTACATAGTAGCTTGTAGCAAGCCCTATTTGGCCAAATTGAAAAACAGAATTTTCTGTTGACTGTGGCCAGGGTAATTTTTTTTTTTTTTTTTTTTTTCTTATCCCGAGATGGAGTCTCGCACTGTTGCCTGGGCTGGACTGCAGTGGCAGGATCTCAACTCACTACAACCTCCACCTCCCGGGTTCACGTGATTGTCCTACCTCAGCCTCCTGAGTAGCTGGGATTACAGGCACACTCTACCACACCTGGCTTTTTTTTGCAATTTTTTTTTTTAAGTAGAGATGGGGTTTTCACTATGTTGGTCAGACTAGTCTTGAACTCCTGACCTTTTGATCCGCCTGCCTTGGCCTCCCAAAGTGCTGGGATTACAGGCATGTGCAGCCAAGGTAATATTAACATCCTGAAACCCAAACAGTTCTAATTTTCTCCACTGAACAAGCATTTATTGTGTTTTCACTCTGGGCCAGGCCTTCTGCTAGTTACTGGGATCCAAAGATAAATCAGAAATACTCTCTGCTCTAGGGGACTCCAAGTCTGATGAAGAATATGGCAGTTATCTGTGGTAGTGGAGTCTCTGTTCAGTTGTATAGAAAGACAGGAGAAGTTGTGAAGGAAGGTAACATTTCTTTAGTGCATGGGCCATGCCAGACCATTTGTACATGTCTAACTTAGCCGGAATTGCAGCTCTGTGAGGTAGGTGGTGTCATTCTCGTTTCACAGAAGAGGAACCTAAGGCTCGTGAGGTTTAGCTACTTGCCTGTGGCCATACAGCCAGAAAGTGGCAGAACTAGAACACAAAGTGAGTTCATCTGCAAAGCACATCCTGTTACACACCAAACAACGGATTCCCACATGGGCAGGGTGTCACCTTTTTGGAGTTGGCTTTAGATTTTATTTTGTCAGACTCTGGGAAATTAGCCACTTCACCCAAAGTCTGAATGTTGCCCAATAATCTCAAATCTCCCACATGGTAGGTTGATTTTAGCAGGAAAGGTAGGAGCAGACCAGAGGGGAATTTTGTTTTGAGTTGACTTTAAGATTCTTTATCTGGATGATGAAAGACAATAAGGATTGTGTACTTTCTGGTGCGTGAATGTTACTTACCTCAATGAGCCCCTCACTGTTCTCATGTAGACAGAGGTGAGGGAGGAGCAAGGCTCAAGGTTTCTAATATTAACCAGGAATGTCGTAAAACTACGAAGGTAGAAATCCTAGTTTTCTGGTTAGAAAGTAGAGAATGAATGAAATTACCCCAGTAAGGGTATCAATGTTGCTAGCAAGAAGTTAACTTTTTTTTTTTATATACATTTGTCTCTATAAAACTCTTATATTTGATAATAGTTTGGTGCTATTGATAGAGGATTTTGAGGTTTATGACAGTTCTTGCTTATGATGTGATTTCTCTAGACTTAACCTAAACTTGTTTAGAGTCTGTGCTTGTATCTTTCATTGATATCTTCAATTAAAATGATACTAATAACCATTATTATTATTTGTTTTTATCTTTAAGAGGACCTAGGAAGTCATCCAGTCTCATTCTCATTTTGCAGATATGAAAATTGAGGTGCAGAAAAGTTAAGCATTTTGTGCAAGGCCACAGAGCTGGTGCTGGTGATAGAATTTAATGGTTATTTTTAGTTCACAATAAACTCAACTAGAACATTTTAAAAAATCAGCCGATTATTTAGAAATGAAGTTTCTGTTAGCAACAATAATACTAGTTTGGATTCAGATGATTCTAGTTTAAAATATGAAGTTGATTTTCTTAAAGAGGTACTTTAATTATCATAGGATTATAAATATGAATGATTTGAAAGTAAAGAGCTCCAGTGTTTTGATATAGTCTGGAGTGTCATTCATGCATTTTCCAGAGTTGTTTGTAGAATGAACATTCAATCATTTATCTACTCTTTAGGCAGAGTAGATAAATGAGTATTTTTGGAGACTGAGAGGTAAAGTACAAGTTTTGTGTAACCCTGGTTGAGATGTTCCTAAAGTCAGAATTAAGTCTATACTGACACTTTGGCCTACTAGAGAGTTTCATGTTTCAAGTTTTTGTTCTTTCTTAGGTTCATAGATTACAGGTAGGAAAACCACAAATAAAGTTTTTAACTGAAAAGAAGTTCTTAAAAGAAATGTTTTCATGAACTTGAAGTGGGAATTAGTCATTGTGTTCTTAAATGTTGACTCTTACGAGGACCAAGTAATCTTTATTTCTAAGTACTGCTTCAGGCCATTGCCTTCTTTTATAACTAAGACATTGTTGCTTTAGTTTGAGCATGTTCTATGGAATTTTGGCAATGCATGCATCCTCTTTCTGCATCTTAGTAAAAGCATGAGTAAATATTTTTTCTTAGCTTTGGTATTTTTGTAGCTTACATTTTATATGAGCCAGACTAATATAATGTAATACCAGGATTACATAATTTAAGACGTCAGGATTGCTTCTAGGACTATGAGATAAAGTCTTCATTTATCAGGGGGTTTACAAACAGTATTTCTTGCTCATTCAGTACCTGTAGAGAAACACCACAGAACTATTTTCCAAATGAGAAAATGGAGTCAAAGAGGTTAAAGCCAGAGGGAACAGTTTCTTTAGAACTTGGATAATATTTCTTTATTCAGAACCTAGTCCTTGTAACTATTGATTTTAGTAACGTACAGTTTGGAAATTTCAGGAATTTCCAGCTATTGTTATACATTGAACTTTGAAATAAAATATACTCTTAATTTTTCCATTGAATACTCCTTATGTACCTTGGCATCCTAGTATGTACAAAAGTAGTTTATAACATGTCTGAGATTTCAAGGAGTTTGCCATTTACTGAGACGTAAGACCAACATGGAAACTAGTTTAGGAAATGTGAGTATCAGACTCTCTGGTACTGACTGTCAGGGGATAAGAGGTCAGAGGAGGATGAGGCCATTCTCCATGTAGCAGTCTGGGTTGAATCTGGACTTGAAAGGATGGTCAGTATTTGAATAGGTAGAGAAGAGGGTGTTGCATATGGGATCATGTAACATAAACAGAGATGTAGAAGTTGGAACACACACTGTACATATCTAAGAATTAAAAGATGAATCAGATGAGGAAAGAGAGGACATGATGGAAGTGTTCATTCAGTCATTCATTCCTAGAGCAAGGATTCATGGTCACTTAGTCTGCATAGGCACTGTACTAGGTTCTGAGACTATCAGTGAGTGAGGGAAACAGACATGTTGGGAGACGAGTTTGAATTTTACAGAACATTAGGATTCCTTTAGAAGTTCTTTGTATCAGAGTATTCTGTGATAAAATCATTGCTTTGGGAATTATTTGAAAGGTGATTGCATTCTGTACCACTGGCTGGTGGGCATGGAGAATGTGATGCAAGGCCTTGGAAGGGAGTTGCTCATGAATAAGTAGCTCTCTGTGTAGATTTTAAAACATGGTTACAGCTTGGTGTGATTATTTCTGCATTTAGTTTTTGTGTGCCACTTCTACATTGAGTGGCAGTTATAGTAGTGGGGAATATATGTCCTATGTTTTAAGGAATACTAGTTTTTTCAAGAAATTAAGAGATATTTAGTGAAAATAGATTTTCTGTTATTCACTGACTAGAAATGCTGAATTAAATAATGACAGGTTTCTCAGACCATTTAATGTGCTATATAATGTGTTTTGAGAATCTTCAAGAGTGGGATATAGCATGCAGTATGAGCATTTCCCTAAATTATTTGACCATGGAGATTCTCTCTCTTCTCTTCTCTCTCTCTCTCTCTCTTGAACATATATTGCCATTTTGTTTTCCATCCAATAGTTTGGGGAATACTGCTGTAGGGATACTGATTAAGGCAGGTGAAAGGCATGTTTCTGATTATTAGGAGCAGTAGATATATCTACTTTGAGAAAGATATATATTTGAGATATATCTTGGCAGCAACAGAAAGGCTTAGTTTTAGTTACAGCTAAATACACTGTAAATTATCCCAAGTTGTCAGATAAAAATGTAAAATAGTGTCCTACATGTACTAGGAGTCAATACATTTGAATCTAGGAAAATTTCCTAATTATAGACCTTTAAAAATTCTATAATAATTAAAATGCCTCTTTGAGAGAATGAACTTTATATTCTATGTTAGAATCTTCTACCATTTTGTCAGAAGAAATTTCCATTTTCCCAACAACTTGACCATTAGTATGGGGAAGATAGTGCCTATAATACAGTTGATGAACTGATCAGCAAGATTATACCTAACTTGTAGTACTGTGATATATGTATCTGTTTGTGGGGTGGGTGAAGAGTGTGGACAGGGAGAAGGACATAACATAGTAACCAGCTTTGAAATACAGTCTTGTTAGTAAATTAAGTAGCCTACTCTGTTGTTGTCATTCTTAATCCCCACAGTAATAGCACCATCTGTTAACATTTACTCAGAGGCTTGAAATAATTCAGACTTATGCAGCTAGAATGCTTTTGGCTGCAAGTAACAGTAAACCCAAATCAAAATTTAAATATAGACAACTTACTATCCCATGTATAACCAGGAAGTTTTAAAGAGGATTGATTCTTTTGAAGTTGAAAACATCATCAGAGACTCGGATTTCCACTGATGTTTCTGCTGTGCCATCCTTGATGTGATGCCCTGAGCCCCAGGCAGGCTTCCTTCATGGTTGCAAGATGGCATCAGTTCCAGCCATCATATCCAGACACTGCACTGTCTAGGCACAAAACCCAGTGACCTTGTGCATTTCTGTTTCTTTTTAAGAGCAACAACATTTCCTCTTCTTTATGTTCCCGTGTTCCCACCTCCACACACTCTACACACTTTTCTTCATATCTTTTTGGCCAGAGTTAACACCTTAGCATGCCCCAGCTTATCCCTGGTGAGGGAAATAGATCCACTGTGATTAGACTAATCGGGATTCATCAGTTAGGTCTGGAGTTGGTGCTGGTCCTCCCCAAAGCACGTGACTACTCAGAAGGGTGAATACCCAACCAAAATCAACTCTGTTAAAAGGAAGGATGAGCTAGACGAATAAATATTAATTAGGCAACTAATGATGTGTGCTGCTGCATTCTTCTAGGCTATCGAAAAGCTTTGAAAATGTTTGTGTTAAGAACAGTGACTTAAATAAGACTATATGTGTAGTATTTTAGCTTAATAGGAAAATATATTTTTCCTTTATGTAATTATTAAAAGATGTGAAGTAGTGCAAGTGTCTGAATATATGGTTCCATAAAATTCATTCCTGTAAACAGCTTGCATTATAAAAATTTCACCCAGGAACAAAGTCTGTGTCTTTACACATGACTTTACAAAGTTTTGTAGAATGTTAAAATAGAGATTCTGAATAGAATGTAATCAGTTCCTAACCAAGAAAATGCTGTTCTACAATATGAAATATGTCCCTGGTTCAGAGCTAATTTTTAACAAGCTAACAGAATGTTAACATTGTTTTTTAATATAAACTCTAATTCACTTTGGAATTTCACCTCTGTATTATAACATTGATTTTCTTCTTGTAAGGCCAAATAATGTGAAGTTGAATAGTCTTTCTGGGTTTTTTGATTTTTTTTGTTTTTTCGTTTTGTTTTTGAGACAGGGCTTGGCTCTGTCGCCCAGGCTGGAGTGCAGTGGCACAACCTTGGCTCACTGCAACCTCTGCCTCCTGGGCTCCAGCCATCTTCCTGCCACCTCGGTCTCCCAAGTAGCTGGGGCTACACGTGCATGCCACCGTGCCTGGCTAATTTTTGTATTTTTTGTAGAGACAGGGTTTCGCCATTTGCCCAGGCTGATCTCAAATTCCTGAGCTCAAGTGATCCACCCGCCTCAGCCTCCCAAAGTGATGGGATTACAGGTGTGAGCCACCATGCCCAGCCGTCTTTCTAAATTTGTTGGAATTATTACTTAATTATTTTTATTTATGAACCAAAGTATTTTGATGTAACTTTTTGGTCTCTGAATTCAACTTAGGCCAGTTGTCCTGAACATTCTTTCTTTCTCTGTCTGCTAGGTTTCTTTCTTTTCTGTCCTCTAAACTCTAAATTTTTTTTTCAGCACATACTGCCTCCATAGAAGTGGTCCACGAGGCGGTCTGGGTCAGGTCAGACCACTCAGGCTCAATAGAAAATGGGGTCAGACTAACTTCTCTTGAGAAAGAAACAGGTTACTAAATCTTGGAGGGTTAGCACTTTCCACTCTGTAAGTACAATTCTAGAGGCATCTAATGCTTTTCAGACATCTTCATCTTTCTTTTTTTTATCTCTATGATCACTCAAATCTGAATACCTAAAGTTGATTTAGATACATATAAATGGTCAATTGCATACTTTCCTCCTTTAATTCACTTGATTCCCTCTTTTGCCCCCTATAAGCAAAGCCTTCCTATGCCACTGGTTCCATTTTCTATGATTAGTGTCCTGCTTAGGTGATTCAACACTTTTTTTCTTCATCATTCATTCAGCACAGACATTTGCTAGGTTCAAGGATCTGAGCACTGAGGGGAGTACCAACATTTATAAAATATGGTCGAAATCTTTGGAGAACAGTGGAGGAGGAGAGGTAACACTTGAACTCAACTGTAAACATAACCGTAAAACAAAGTGGAAAGCTGTCAGTACTCTGTGAACTCCTTTCCTCTCTCTCAGGGGAAGAGCCTGCATGTTCCACTCCTCCCATTTCCTCGCTTCAGCTCCACTGTGTAATTGTACCTGGAACACAGCTCACTCTCACACTCTTAAAACACACATCCTCTTTAAACCCCTTACTCATTCCCATCTCTTTAATTCTTCTTCCATTAAGGTGAGAAAATGTCACCTATTTCTGTATCTTTCTTCCTTCTTTTGCTCTATCCGTATGACAGTAAGTGATTCAGGTCATGGTTGACAAACACAGAGCAGTATTGATGATATGCCTCTCCTACCTGTACAGTCATGCTCCACGTAACATTTCAGTCAATGACAGATCACATATATGACGATGGTTCCATAAGATTATAGTGGAGCTGAAAAATTCCTATCCCCTATGATGTCTCAGCACAACATGTTAGTCACATGTTTGTGGTGATGCTGGTGTAAACAAACCTACCTCTGCTGTGCTGTCAGTTGTATAAAAGTCAAGCATGGTCCAGGCGTGGTGGCCCACACCTGTAATCCCAGCACTCTGGGAGGCTGAGGTGGGTGGATCACCTGAGGTCAGGAGTCTGAGACCATCCTGGCCAACATGGTGAAACCTCATCTCTACTAAAAATACAAAAATTAGCTGGGTATGGTGGCAGGCGCCTGGAATCCCAGCTACTCGGGAGGCTGAGGCAGGAGAACCGCTTGAGCCCGGGAGGCAGAGGTTACGGTGAGCCAAGATCGCGCCACTGCACTCCAGCCTGGGTGAGAGGGAGACTCCGTCTCAAAAAATACAATTATGTACCATAATGTGATACTTGATAAAAAACAATGATGTTACTGGTTTATGTATTTACTATAATATATCTTTTATTGGTATTTTAGAGTGGACTCCTACTTATTAAAAAAAAAAAGTTAATCGTAAAACAGGCTCAGGCGGGTCCTTTGGGGGTAACCAGAAGAAGGCGTCGTTCTCATAGGAGACAACAGCTCCATGCTTGTTATGTAGCTCCTGATGACCTTTCAGTGCAACAGAACGTAGAGGTGGGATATTGATGATCTTGACCTGTGTAGGCCTAGGCTAATGTTCCTGTTTTCTTTTTAACAAACAAGTTTAAAAGTAAAATAATTTTAAAATAGGAAAAGCTTATAGAATAAGTGTATAAAGAAAGGAAATATTTTGTACAGCTGAATAATGTGTTGTGTTTTAACCTTTGTTATTACAAAAGATCAAAAGTTAAAATTTTAAGTTTATAAAAGTAAAAGTTACAGTAAGCTAAGGTTAATTTACTATTGAAGAAGGAAAAATTTTTTTAAATAAATGTAGTGTAGACTTAGGATACAGTGTTTATAAAGTCTCCAGTAGTGTACAGTAGTGTTGTAGGCCTTCATGTTCACTCACCACTCACTGACTCACCCCAGAACAACTTCCAGTCCTGCAGGCTCCATTCGTGGTAACTGCCCTAGACAAGTGTGCTGTTTTTTAAATCTTTTATAGCATATTTTATTCTTTTTCTGTGCTTAGTATGTTTAGATACACATGTACTTACTGTGTTAGCGTTGCCTACAGTATGTAGTATAATAACATGTTGTACAGGTTTGTAGCATAGGGCTAATAGGCTATACCATATAGCCTAGGTATGTAATGGGTTATACCATGTAGGGTTGTATAAGTATACTCTGTGATGTTCACACTACAATGCAGTTGTCTAATGACACATTTCTGAGAACATATCCCTGTTGTTAAGTAACAGGTGGCTGTATTTGGAAATAAAGTTATATGTACTGACAGCACATTGTCACTGGCCTTTAAGAGTGGCAAGTGCCCAGCTTTCCGCAGAAACCTAGCACCAGGTCATCATCTCCATCTCTTTCATGCTTTAATTAAGCCAACTTTTCATTTAGCTTCAGCAAACATTTCAAGGAAATAAAAAGAGGTTCTTTCAATGATGTCTTGATTAGTTATCAATATTATAGTAGCATAGGTTTCAATTTTTCCTTGTTGTAAAATTATAGTGTTTCAATGGTGAAGTAAGTAATTTCTGTGGGCTCTCTGCAGTGCCACCATTTATAGCATTTATGTCTTTGGAAAAATGTATTTCAATTGCCATGTGACTATAAGTTGTGGCCTTTCCACACCTGGACATATCATTCTTAAATACTTGCCTGTTTTTATCGTTTCTGTTTTCAGCCCTGGCTACCTTCAAAATTGTGCCGTCATGCACTGCCAAACAGGTTGGCTTTCCCATGAAAATCAAATTCCATGAGATCCATGGCATTTTCTGTGGAGGTTTCTTTTTCTGGAAACTTTTCTTCCCCCAATCCCTGTTAAATCGAAGTTTAACGATTTTTCAGGGCCTTGTGTATAATATCACACTTTGTAGAATTTCTTTAATCAAAACAGCAAAAGGAAACATGTTATTTTGTAGAGATAGAGTCTCACTACGTTGCCCAGGCTGGTCTCAAAGTCCTGGGCTCAAATGATCCTCCTGCCTCAGTCTCCCAAAGTGCTAGGATTATAGGTGTGAGCCACCATGCCCAGCCAGATGTGTATTCTGTATAATCAGAGATACTCTGTGATATAATTGTCAATATTTTTATTTTGAGGGGTGACGGTAAATGAATATTGAGCAATATTCTCTATTCCCCTGAAATTTGTAATTTTTGGTATATTTACTTAGGAGAACCATAGACATTTAGAGACCTGAGTCCAAATGTGAATTGAAGAAAAACACCTGCATGTTTTCAGCAAGCCTATAGACTCCAACTCTTTTCCTACATTTATTTTTTCTTACTATGGTCAGTCTTTTGTCCCTCAGGTCCTCCCCATAAACAGTACCCATCCCATAGATGAGCTCTATTTCCTTATATTCAAAATGAATATTCTTCAACTGAGATTATCTTTTCCTTGCTACCAGTTCACTGCTGATTTTTTAGGTTAGCTAAGTCTAGTGAAACTGCAGAGTCTTCCAGAGCCAGGTGGATGAATGGATTATGCTGTGGTCTAGGCTAGGTCTTGTCTCTACCCATTTCACTTTTGTTCCCTCCTTTTATGTTGAAAAGTAATATATGCTTATTTAAAATAATGGAGAATATGAAAAAGTTAGAGTCTTATTCTTGTCACCCAAATACAATTTTTGTTAGCATTTTGATGTATTTTCCTGCCATTTTCCCATTCGTGAGTGTTCAGGTTTTATAAGGTATATTGTTAATTATTATATACACATAGTTTTGTATGCTCCCTTTTTCGCTTGTAGGAGGCATTTTTCATGTAGTTATATAATCATTCATCTTCTGAGAGGTGCTTAAGTAACATTCCTTATAATGGACAAATCATAGTTTACTTGATAATTCTTTTATCATCTCCATATTAAATATTTCGTTTCTATTACTACTATTAAATATTTCGTTTCCCCGCTAGTTTTTAATATTATTAGTAATGGTATGGTGAGCATCTTTACGTATAAAATATTTTAATGTGTAGGGTTATTTCCTACAGGTAGATTATCCTAGGTGTAATTTATGTGTCAAAGGGTATAACTGGCCTCAGACTCTGTTTACATATTGTCAGATTTCTTTCTCTTTTTTGAGACAAGGTCTCACCGTGTCACCCAGAATGGAGTGCAGTGGGGCGATCTCAGGTCACTGCTGCCTCGACCTTCTGGGTTCAAGCAATCCTCTTGCCTCAGCCCCCAAGTTGCTGGGACTACAGGCGTGCCACCCCGCCTGGCTAATTTTTGTGTTATTTTTAGAGATGGGGTTTTGCCATGTTGCCCATGCTGGCCTCGAACTCCTGAGCTCAAGTGACCTGCCTGCCTCAGCATCCCATAGTGCTAAGTTTACAGGCGTGATCCGTACCCGGCCATTGTCAGATTTCTTGAAAAACATTTTTTCCCATGTCACCTTCCTACTCAGGAATTTTTGTTAGCTTTGTGTTGCCTGCAGTCTAAAGTTGTACCCATCTAATTGGCCCTTTTCATTTTTAAAACACTTTCTAAGAAACTTTTTTTGTTTTAACCGCCTGCTTATCATTGAGCATTACATTCCATCTAATTTTCCACATTATAAAAAGTGATGCAGGGAATATTCTCTTATGCAGAGAGAGGCATGCTTTTTTGGATTTTTGGGGGGCATAAATTATCAGCAACGAAAATGCTGGATTAAAGAATATAAACATTCAATGAAACTAATAACCAAGCTTTTTTTAAAAAATAAGATTATATCAGTTTACAAATTTACCAGTTATGTATAGTCTTCCTAGTAGTGAGAATAATTATTTTTTTTTAATGCACATTTAAGGGAATGTGAGGAGGAAATTTCCATGTTTTTTCAATTTATATTGTTTTTATTACTAGTGAGATTGCAGGTTTGTCCACATTATTTGTTGGTTAATTGTGTTTTCTTCAGCTTAGCTTTCAAGGCCCTCTGTTAGTTGGACCTGCCCTTTTCACCTTATCTGCTATTATTCAAATGCACAAATATTTATTAAGCTCCCACTGGCTAACTTCTCCCACCCCAACAAATAAACACACTCTAATCAAGCCAGCCTCCCTATTGTTCCCTTGAACTTGTCAGGCTTTTCCTTTTGATGCTTTTGTTCATGCTTTTTCTACTCCTACAATGCCTATCCCTCCTCTTTTGCTTACAGTATGCTGATTTCCCCCATCCTTTGGGTTCAACCTAAAGCTTTTTTCCTCTTGGAAATCTTCCCTGACCTGACTGGCTTGCTTGAGGGCAGGGTCTGGGGCTCATGCTCTCTTGTATCCCAGTGCCTTATTTAGGATCTGCCTAATGTAGTAGGTAGGCAACGATGATGTAGCTTTAAAAATGCATGTTGAGATAGGCAGACCTAGACTTAACTTTTGGCTCTGACTTTGGGCAAATTATTTTAGTCCGCCAGGCCTCAGTTTCTTCATCTCAGGGTCAGTCATAAAATGGGGATGATAATAGTACCTGCTTCTAGAGTTGTGAGCAATAAACGCGGTAATGGTCGTCCCAGCACTTGGTCTTCCTTTCTTTAGGAATCTTCCTGGTGTGCCCCAGATTCTGTATGCCATCTCTTTCTTGCGTTGATATTGTTTCTTGTGAATTGTTGTATGCTCTCAGATACCAAGTTCTTAAGGTGGTGGGGGATTGTATTTTAAATTTTTTGCCCATCCTAAAGTGCTGTGTAAATACTGATTGAGTATAATTGAGTAGCTTTGGTAGCAGTGAAAACGAGGGCAATGCAGTGAGGAGGACCTCATTTTTAGTCTTTCACTAAAAGCTTTACTGACCCGTTATTGGAGAACTTTCTCTTAGGGCCTTTAAAAAATATTTAATTTTGTTGCTTGTTCAGCCAAATGGAGTTAGTTATTCAGTAGAAAATGGTAAAAAGATCCAAATAACACCACTGGATTTCACTTTTCCATATAGTGTTTCAAAGTGTTGTATTCATTAATATTTGTGCAAAACCTATGGTTAATACCACAAGAAGTCATAAACTAAACCAGATTTTCCCCTTTTAACTTTCACATGACTTGGATTAACAACAGCGTTATTCCCTAATTTACACCAAGCATTCTCGAAAAGCTGAAACAATGATTCATGTTTAGTCACCGTGTGACTGGCTATTTTCATTTATTTAAAATATAAACAACAAAAAATATCCTGGATAAAGATCTCCACATATTTTAACTAGTGACAGATGCTATGATCAGTATTTTTACTTAAGTCAGGCATTTTTTACATACACCTCAAGCCTTGCAATTAAGCTTTATGCCTTTCCAAGCATAACAGTTAACCAATAAACCAAAATATCAGCCTGGTCTGGCTTAGCTCAGCGGTCTTTTGATTTCTTCCAGTCTGTTTGATGTGGAGGCTTATTGAGATTTATCTACTGAGCTGTTCATAGTTTGTAGGGCTGAGAGCACTGGCTATATTATATAAGATTCCATTAGTGACAGAAGAGTGTAGACAGTCTCTACAGTGTAGATAGTTTAGTCAGTTGTGGCAGTCATAATTTTGTTGAAATTTTAAGACTGTTGTCAAGCTTTTAAAATAATAGTCAATGATTTTCTTATTTCTCAGTTTATACTGTGAGCCTCAAAACAGATGTAGTTTGATTGGTTCAATTTAGTGGAAATTTTCTCAACTTTCGGGAGAAATCTCTGCAGATTTGAAAACTTTTCCAATTATTTGGAGCAGTTTACCCACAGGGAAATAAAAATAGAAATACCTAGTAATCAGTCCTAAATATTTGCTCTGTGGGTAGGTAAACACTATTCCATTGTACTGTTCATGATGGTAATAGCATCAGCATACCAACCTTAAGTGCTACAAAGGGCTTTTTTACACACTGTGTCCTCTATTCCTGGTAGGAATACTCAGTAAGTATTATTGTCCCTTTTCTAAATGGCACACTTGGAATTTGGATTATTTTTTTGCTACGTGGTCTCATGCCTAGTGGGAAGCAGAGCTGGTGTTCAAATTCAGATATAACTTGTAGCTCAGTTATTTTTGCACTACCTGAAAGTTTTTTCTTGTTAAATAATATACAGTATTTCTTAAAGTAACAAAGTTCTGCCAAGCAGCATTCCCATGGTGTTTAATCACATCCTGTTTCCTTAGAAGTAGAATAAAATTGGCCGGGCGTGGTGGCTCACGCCTGTAATCCCAGCTCTCAGGGAGGCAGAGGCGGGAGGATAGCTTGAGCCCAGGAGTTTGAGACCTGCCTGGGTAATACAGCGAGACCCCGTTCTCCACAAAAAGGAAAAAAAAAAAAAAGAAGTAGAATAAAATTTCTCACATTTACCCTGCTGAAGATGAGAAAATAAGGTCATATTGGAGGAATAATGAAACATATTTATCCTTTCTGCCTCAGTTGCCTTGTGTCTCGAATGGGGAAAATATCTCTTAGGGTTTTTGTGCAATTGAGTGAGTTCATGCATGCCTGGAGATTAGGAGAGTACTTGGCACAGAGTAAATGCACAATACAATTAGCTCTTGTAAGCATTCATTTACTCAGTAGGGTATATTGACCTGCTATGTGCCAGGTAGTGCGCTGGACATTAGGAGATAAATAAGTCAAAGTCTTTACCCACAAAGGTCTCAGCATCAAGTAGAGTAGACATACCCCAAACTGTGTGCTAGCAGCATGAATATTCTCATACAGAGGTGTGCAAGGAGGTGTAGACACAGAGTAGGGATGAGTGGGGACTGTTAGGGAAAACTTCCTGTAAGAGTCAGGGCCTGAGCTTGAAGGATGAGTAGAAGTTAACCAAGTGAAGAAAACTGTAGGGGCAAAGGGAACCAGGAGGACAGATGATGGTAGTGAAAGATTGGTGTGAACATGTTTTTTCAATTCAGAATTTCTTGAAGACGTTAATATACTGCTATGCATTATGACTCTCCAGTCATAGCATTGACTACTCATTTAAAATATTGAATCATGGAATCCTTTTAATAGAATATCCATTGAAGAGCTGTGTTTTATAGGACATACTTTGGGAAATTCTGGATGGACCAAGTGGTTAGAAGAGAGGAGCATGAGTTCAGGTTGGAAATGAGGCAGACAAGGAGGAAGGAGAGACAGATACTGATTAGAGATACTAAGACAGTAGATTTGATAGAACTTGATGAAAAACAAGGGGGCCAGGGAAGAGGAAACAGTGGCATGGCAGCAGATTTGTGGCTTAGACAGATTCTGGGGCTAATGGTGCCATTTACAGCGGCGAGAATTTAGGAGGAGGAACAGACTGATGGGGGAAGATACCAAGTTCAGTTTTGCCCTTGTGTTTTCAGATGCTTGGGGGACATCCAATGGCATATCCAAAATGACATCTATTTGGCAGTTAGATACGTAGGGTCTGGAGCATAGGAGTGAGGTATAGGCCAGATGAAGGAGTCATCCGTAGGTGGTATTTTATGCCAGGAAAGTGAATAAGATCACCCAGAGGGGTTAGGGTAGACTTGGGGAAGCATCAGTATTTAAATGATGTATGAAGGAAGAGGATCCCTCAGCAGACGTTGAGTATTTCAGTAATCTGATATTCTTTGGGACAGGCTTGTTCTTTTCAAGATCTGTGAGTATTTTGTTGTGTTGTGTTTTTCTGGAAAGTATCTGAATCCACCCATGCAGAAAATCTACTTTGTGAGCTCTTCCTCCCAAGAATCTGGGTAGTTGTAGAAGGAGGCACTTCACCCACACCCTGAGCTCTCCAAGGAGAGCTGTGTGAGACCCCGCCCAGCCCTTCTGAACTCAGTCAGAGAAGGTGGAGCCATCTTGCATTGTTAAGTTTTGGAGTGTTAAGTCCTTAAATGTAACTTGAGAAATAATGAAAGGGAAGTATTCCACTGGATTAAACAAGTTCAATGGATTTTAATTTTCCTGATAAACTATTATTAAGAAATTGTTTTGGAGATTTACTCTTTGAGTAGGATTAGCTAACCTACATTTTTCATTTGGATAAATAGTTCTTTAATTAGAAACCAAGATTAGAGAATAGTTCCTATTGCTTCACATAGTGTAGAGAAGGTATGTGAAACTGCCAAATCAAGGTTTTCCTCATGATAGTGAGAAGCAGGGAAAACAAGAGGAAATTATAATATGTTAAGGGAAATGATTCTTTTCATCCAAATATACCTGCTTTTATCTTCAATTCTGAACGTCTTTGCCGGCAGGGTTTTTTCCCCTTATTCTTGTCATGCCAACAGTTGCATATTTCTGGCAAAATATTCATTACTGACTAGGGGTGCACAAGAAATCTTTTGCCAGAGAATTAAGCAAGCAGAAGTCTGTCAAAACAGATATTCTAGTTTGAAAATATAGTCCTGCGGGGGAAGCGGGAGGAGTGGATAGTGGAGGAGGCCAGGGCATGTTCTAAGGCTGAGTATTTATTTCATAAGAATTCTGTGTTCTGAAAGACTGTTGTTTGTAGGAATGCTGGAGGAAGCGGGATTGTGGTACATTAAATGTACTGATGAACAAGATTTTTCTGGGGAATTTTGGTTTGTTCTTGTGCTTGTTATGTAGCTCGTGTGATGACAGCCTTTGCTGAGAGTGATACATTTTGCTAACAAATAACCTTCTTAATTCAAGAGGCATTTAACAAAACTTATTAGTTTACATGGAAAAAAACCGAGGCCCGAGGATACTAAACACACATAAACAAAGATTCACGTAAATACCAGTCCACTTCATAAGCATTTATTTGGCTAGGAATGCCAACATTTTACAATTCCAGTCTTGAAAGTATTCATTGATTGATTCAGAAAAGAAAACTTGTTTTCTCCTACTTCTTTTTTGTTACTTTTTTTTTTAAGTTACTCGTTTTGTAGATGAGTAAGAGTATTGATGGATGAAGCAAAAGTTTTAGATTCCTTTGTTATATAGTTGCTCAAAGCTACTATTACAGAAGTTGCTCTTCAAGTTGGAGAAACATAGACTGACATTTTTGTTTTTACCCACTGGGATGGGAGTGGGTGCTAACCATGTTAAGCCTCAGGGATGAAAACTGTTGCATGCAAAAGTGGATTTTAGTTCTTCTGCAGAATTTTCTATCAACATATAACTGAGATTTTCTGAGATAACTTTAAAAATAAATTATATTACCTTATAATATTGTTGTAAATGATCTTACATAGTAGAATATATTAGTAATAAAGAAAAGCTCTCAAAATAACTAATAAAATAGAGATCAGTTTATTCTTAGCTTCTGGCAAATTTCAGACTTGCTACTATAAGCAATTCAAGGAGCACATGCCTGTGTCTGGAGCACTGAGAGGAAACCATCTTGTTCTTTCCTTCTCTAATTTCATATACTTTAGTTACTGGGAAAAAGATTAATTAATGTAAAATTTCTTTACTTTTAGTAATTCAAAAGAATAAAAATTTTTTGAGGGCTTGAAAAGATCATGGTGCACCATTGGAATTTGCCTTTAGTAAATGTAACATTTGTTTTCTAAAGAATTATAACAACATACTTAAATTCCAGAACAGTAAGCAAAATAGCTTAAGTTCACTGACTTGAAAAAACATTCTTTTATACTGCACGGTTCTAAAATAAATACTTAAAAGAAACAGAGAGCAAGCCATTCTATCTTGGATTTCATTTTCCTTCAGATAGAACAGCTAGAACAAACATTCTTGCTAGTTAACATTGCCTGTGTTTTTATGAAGTTAATAACTGACCTGTCAATCACGCCCTATATAAATACGGTAGTTGAATGCTTTCTGCTTTAGAAGCACTTTTATTTACAAGAGCTGCCAGCCAAGATTTCCAAAGGACTCCACGGGCTGTTTGCTTTGATCTGTTTTGAGGGCTGGTCTCTTTATACCTGTTGGTTTGCTCTTTGTGATACCTTTGTGTAATCAGGTATGGGGACAGCAGATGTGCAGAATAAACACATCTTAAGGAAACCAAGACTCAAGAGAAATCATGTAATTATGAATGAACTGCTCTAAAAAAGAGGGAGAGAATATTTTTTTAAATCAACTTAGTTGCTGTTATGACCAGAGAACAGAAATTGTGGTATTCACCCCAGAGAAGCAAGAGATTTTCCCTTAAATCAGCTTCTAATGAATGGAGGTGGTATGTGTATCCCTCACCCTCAAACTGTTGCTCTCCTTTAAATTTGTAAATTGCTGAGATGTTGCAGCTCTTCTCAGTTGACTTTTGCCTTTGACCTTTTCTCATTTGCTTCTTCCCTAGGAAATGTTAACCACATGTCTCTACCCAAATAATTGAGTCTCTGTGAGAGTGTTTACCTTTATATTTTGAACTGGAAATGCCTTTTAGTATTTAAGACAGTTTTCCAGAAAAGATGGCTTTTTGTTTTGTGATTTTGATTTGGGGTTCCCCTTCAACACTGAGGAAGAGCTGAAAGGCAAATTCATCTTTGTATCCCCTCAAATGCCAGCCATGGGGCTCAGTGTATGAGAGAAGGATAGAAATGAAGAGAAACCAAAATTCTTTGGTCTTCCTTCCAAAATGGCCTATTCTGAGTTTAGTTTCTTTCACTTTTCAATTAAATGTTGCCCTAATCATTTCCATATATTACATTTAAATATCACTTTTCTCTAGGAATCTGAATGTTTGAACATATTAGAGGTTGTTACCTTCTATTTTAGTTTGAAATTAAAACATCAAACCAAAAGGTAGCCTCCCCTATCTTTTTTAAACTAGAAATGTTTACCTTGACTTTGCAGTGTTTTAGGAGAGCCTGATTTAGAGATTTTCAGGCACTTGAAGTTCACCTTACTATTTCGGGAAATTCTCTTTATACTTTTCAAACGGCTTTTATGGACATTTTTTGGTCAGCGCCTTCCCCTTTTGTGATATTGGCAGGAATCTTAGAGTTTCTGGGGAAAGATGCCAGAACGTTGCCCATGGTTTGGAAAGCAGGTGTTTTATTAACCAGAGTTTCTCTTTTGTTGCTCAGAACATTTTCAGAATCTAATATCTTAAAATGTTATTTGGTTCCTTATTTATGGTTTTAAAATTCTGACATCTCTATAATAATCAGCAGAGTGTAAAACGCAGCCCGAAATCCCCTTGATTCAACAGCCTTCCGCAGATACCCACTTGCCAGAGTGAAATCATTTGGTAAATGTTAAGGTAGATTAAAGCTTGGGCTTGAACTCTGTTCTCTCTGGGCACCTTTTGGGGGTCAGAGGTGGTAAAGCTGTGGTATTGCCTGGAGCCAGCGCAGACTAACACAGTTGTGTTGCCTGTGTGAAGGCAGAAACCTCTGAGGGATGTGAAACAGCCAAAATTACATTTGAGCATTTTCAGGCCCTTGATTGCAGAACCTTTGCTGAAAGCAGTAGTGCAGGATAGCCAGAAATCAAGCCAGAGAAGCGAGAAGGAGTAAACTAGGATCGGCCATGCCACAGATAGTGGGGGAGAAACTGCTTCTCCAAACGATGCGCAAGGGACAACTCTGAAGATCCATAAGACTGCTGAGTTGGCAGATTAACCAAGTCCCCTCCAGTATTTTCATTTTGCATTCATCCGAGGCTCAAACCTATAATTAAATTTTCTGAACAAAGACTCTATTAACCCACACCATCCAGATTGATGACTAACAGCTCTTCCTTCCAGGTACATAAGGAAATCTGTAATGCTTAAAGCAAAATAAAGACCCTAGTCAGGTTTGGGGGTGGGTGAAGTCAGGGAGTGAATGTAGTTAGGACTGGGTTTACCTTTCAGAAATCATTTTTTAGTGCTTAAAATGGACCTTTCAGTGGTTCCTGCTCTTAAGTATATATGATTTACTAAATGATCTAAAACTTAGTCACAGTGAGTTTAATTTAGATATCTATGAAAATGTGTTGGTTTTTGAACTTTTGGCACATTGTTTAAAAATTCTGTCTTTAATATTTTGTGTGGGCAGTGTAGACTTAGGTGAAACTTTTCAGCACAGACCCAGACACGGTTCATTATGTTACTCCTATGCCAAAACTTCAAGTAGCTTTCTAGTATTTGAGAAATAAGGTTCAAATTCATTAGCTTGGCATTTGAGGCCTTCCACAGTCCAGCCTACTTTCTACTAGAGCTTTTTGCTCTAGCCTTCACTGTTGTCCCCAGCAAGCCTTACATACCTCTGCCTCAGCAGTGTCCTTGTGCCATCTCCTTCTCCACCCGCTTTTCTCCTCCTCCTACAGCCTCCCCGCACTGCTGGGACAGGTGAATCCTAACTGTTCTGCAAGGCCAAGCTTCACCTAGAATACTTTAGGATCTCTGCTTTTCCAAATCTGTCAACATCCTGGTTAATACCACCTCTTACGAAACTGGCTTTCCTGGAGCATTCCTCTGCGGGCTCTCCCTCACCAGTTTGACCTCCAGAGCAATGTTATACCACATCTATGACTCTTATCACACCAACCCTTCATTTGTGGTTGGTTTTTGTGTTTTTGTTTTCCCATTCATTTCTGTCTTGTTTTGTAAACTTGATAAAGTTCCTTGAGGCTTAGAATTGTATCTTTTATGTATGAGTGTCCTCCAGAGCACTTAGCATAATGCTTAATATATATCTGTCAGTTGTTTGATTGATTGGTGCTTGTCTCAGGCCCAGGGCTTGATGTCTTTGCAATCTCTAAAGACAGCAAGCTGTTTTCAGAACCACTGAGTACCTTTGTACCAGGTTTATTTTTTGGCTTTTCAACTTGGTAGTGGAGATGTTAGGCCCAGTTCTGTCCAGAAAATGTATTTTCCAAATCTTTACATGAATAGAATGGTGTTACAGTCACAATCTGGAGCAGTTTCACTTGGGTACTGCCAACTCTTTCTTATACTGACTGGCTGACCCATGCTGAAGTGTTCCTCAGATCTCATTTCAACTTTCTGGCTTACCCTTTTTTTTTTTTTAATTAAGAGAAAACTTATTTCTGAGATCCTTTTTGGAGCAAAGGCAAGTGAATGTTCATTAAATGTTTACTTTCTTGACTTTAATTCCCTTCAGCAGATGATAACTCAGGTGGGATTATGCCTTGACAGTGATCTGACAAGGTCCTTGTTCAGGGTAGTTATTGACTTTTCCAGTATTAACCTTCTAAATATAGCATGAAACCAGCGTCCTTGTGTCTGAACTATATAAGGAACTGACTTTCTTTTAATTTTATGTGTTTTGAGTTTGAGGAAGATGCATATTTTACCAAGTTGTGACTTTCAAGACTTCAGTGCTGAACTCATTTGGTCTGAAAACTACTGATAAAATTTCTACTTTTGCAAACTTTTTTTTTTTTTTAAAGTAGGCAAACTTGGTTTTTTAAAAACCAAGTCTACAGTAGTGAATGCCCTGTCTAACTGACACAGCATGCTTTGACTTCTGGAAGCTTGGGCCAGACTCTGAGAGATTTTGACAGCCAATATGAACCGATGTACACGGTAGTGAGTCCCTCACATTCACACAGTGTATGACACATGTGTATTTATTCATTCAACAAATATTTTTTGAGAACCACCTAGGACCCAGGCATTGTACTAGGTTCATGAGATACAGTGATGAGTAATCACTGGATATTTTACTGCCTTATTATTATTTTGACTTTTAGTTTCTCGTCTGTTTTCTCTTACTAGTATCAGCTCTTTGGAGGGTGGGTATTTGCCTCATTCAGTGTTGTGTCTTCAACACCTAGAGAGGTGCCTGACACATAGCAGAAGCTCAGTAAGTATTAGTCAAATGTATGAAAGAAGGTCTACAACAAGGGATGTAAACACTTACAAAAGCACATGGGAAATGCGTATAAAATGGGATTGAGGGAGTCAAGGAAGATACCCCAGAGCAAGAAAGATAATGGGTGAGAGGAAGGATATGTAATATTTAGTTGGGAAAGAGGAGTGGAGGTGAGGGTGACTGCTCCCATGCAGAAGTCCGGATGAAAATGCACAGGGTATAGAGAGGACAGCCTGAAGTGAGTTGGGGACCTTGTCAGCCAACTCAAGGACATGGGAGCAAAGAAAGTATCTGAAACACAAGTATAACAGGATTTGCTTTAGTATAATCATTTTGCCTTGATGTGGCTGGATTGAAAAGTAGTGCTCAAGACTGGGAGATCAGTTTGTTTGAATAATTTGTTTGCTAGAATAATGTAGACAAGTGGTACCTAGACTTTTCTATTTTGTGAACCAGCAACATTTTTTTTTATTTTGAGGATCAACAAAATACAGTTATCAACCCTTTAATTTTGTTAAATAAGTACATTAAAGAGCATATTACATGTCAGAATCATTTCATAAATTAAAGGACATTTTCACATACATAACCACATGTATACATCCCCCCTTAGGAATCTCAAATTAATAAAATATCTATTTAAATAGATATTTAAATAGAATACCTTTAGCTTTATGCAGAATTTACTACGTTGCACTGTGGGGTTTTTTGTTGTTGTTGTTGTTGTTTTCATTTTCTTCATGAATGGACACTGGTGTGTGATCTGATATTTGTAAACCAGAGATGTAGGCTAGGATGAAAATGTTGGTGGTCAGAATTAGGATAGTGACAATAGGGATTGAAAAAAGTGAATAGAATTGAGAGATAGGTGATCAAATCAGCAGAACTTGGTGATTTCAAAGTACTTGCAGATCTCTTATCTCATTTGATCCTAATGGTAACCATGTGAGGAAGTTAATTTGGTTAGGTATAGTTGTCTGCATTTAATAGATGAGGAAACTGAAGCTCAGAAGGTAGGTAACTTACCCAAGTTACATATCGGATGAATAGCGCAATTGAAACCATCATGCAGGTGGCGTTGGACTCTTGGTATGTGGCACCTTCACCCCTTTTTGCTTTTGCTCACATTTCAGGGAAGACAGGAAAAGGAATCCTGGGCTCCCTGTGAGTCATATCTTTTAGGTCAAAACATACAATGCAGTCTGCCCTTAGAATAAAATAATATTTTAGTGATGACTCTTTGATTCATCTTGTCTTGCAACGTCATCCATTACCAATCCATGAACTTGAGTAACCCTATTTAAATTAGGCCAGAGGAGATTAAGGCTTCTTTGGCTGTATTTTCATGTTATCCTGTGCTACCCTTTTTCCTTTCTATAAATAAGCCTTGGCCACTCTATGTATGGTTTTTTGTTTTGTTTTGTTTTGTTTTTGTCGAGAGGTGGAGGACAGTGAGACTTTGTGTGTACGTAAGGATATCCTTTATCACCTGGGATTTTTTTTTTTTCCTTTCTCTTCCTTAGTGTACGTGCAGATTAATTTGGTGCTATGTAGATTCCAGAAAGAATGGAATAGACTTTATAATGGAGTATTCCTTGTTGAAGGGCAAAGACAGGAAGTGGAAGTGAATAAAAAGAATGAAATTGGACTTAAAGGAGAAAAAAGTGAAGCAAAAACAATTTGAATTGGACAAAAGAAAAAAAGTTAGAAAATATTTGTGGGCGGTTCCTTGTAACTGACTTTTAAACAACATTTTTGGTGTATAGTCATAAAATCCTCTGACCTATGAAACACTAGTTTAATGGAATTAATTAAAAATAAGATGGAATGCCAGAATTTACATATGAAAACTATCAGTAACTGTTCCTTCAATTCGTTGTTATTTAGTCTTTGTATCAGTCATTTTTGTAGGCTCCTAGTTTCCTGGCAAATTTGAAGATGTTTTTGGAAAACTGTTAAGAGTGACTTTAAATTATTTTAGTAGAGACTCAACTACTAGCAAGTCTGTTGTAATTACAAATAATTATGAGAAATATGGTTTCCTTTTCCAAGAAGCAAATAAACTTGTTATTGAAGCATCTGCACCTCAAGGGTCTACTTTTACTACTAGAATGGGCACATCAAAACCAAATATTGTTCTCTTATTATGTGTGAGTAGGAAAGTGAGAGTAGCATTGTGTATACCGCCATTTTCATCTCCTTTAATCACCTCACTAACTGTGTGTGTGTGTGCGTATATGTGTGGGAGGGGGTGTGTAGATATCCTAAATATGTTTTTTCTACCGATGTGAAACGTTCTATCCCACTTCTTACCTGTCTTCCTGGCCTTTGACACATGTGCGTGCACACACACGTATATAAAATTTAGTGTTTGATTCCTTCAAAGTATAGGTGTTAACGTATTCAGAATACTGTGTAAAATTTTTTATACCAGACCTAAATTTTAATCATGTTTTCAATGCCTGTACTTTGTGTATTTTTAAAAGCTATTTGCATTGTAAGTTTGAAAGTGAGTTATGTTCTCTGGTGTACTCTTAGTATCTCGAGTGTGTTGAACTTAATAGTAATTTATACTAATTTCCTCTGTATTCCTTTCATCTCATCTTTAAAGTGCTGAGGGAAAGAAAGAGGACTGGGTGGCAAGAGCGAAGACAAAAGAACAATGTGTGTGTAATTTGTTCAGAAGGTACAAAGTTAGATTTGTGATTTGTTGATGCATTATCTCATTTCTCACAGTAATTCCATTAAGTAGGCACTATTATTCCCATTTTATAGAAACTAAAATGTAAAATTATTTAGCAGGGTTGAATGAATCACCCAAGGTTACACTGCCACAGTGTGGTATTCCTCTGATCAGGCTGGTTCTAGACCTTTGCTCTTTCTCTACTTTGCATTTCCTCATTCCCACCCCACCACAGAATAAATAATCTGTGGAACATGGTTTCACATTCTATTCCATGATGTAGTAGCAGCCTTTTCTAAAATGAAATGCTGTGCATATTATTATTTTTTAATTGCCATTGGAAATAGGCTGAATATAGGCAGATAAATAGTATTTGAACTGCTTTAGTTTATGTGGAATATTA
This sequence comes from Rhinopithecus bieti, assembly GCF_001698545.2. Classification (NCBI taxonomy): domain Eukaryota; kingdom Metazoa; phylum Chordata; class Mammalia; order Primates; family Cercopithecidae; genus Rhinopithecus; species Rhinopithecus bieti. Next base: position 477,053 of record NW_016824934.1, on the reverse strand, counting down.
CCTTTGTCTGAATGCATGACATTTTTTAAACTTTTAATGTGATTATATAATCTAGATGGGTATTTGCCTTAACAATGATGAGTTTTGCAGATTTTTAAGACTACTTGGAGGTATTTATATACTTCAAATATTTACTAGGAAGTATCTTTGCAAGGTTAGGTAAAACAGTTTACCAAATGAGTTTCAATGAGTCTCTGTTGGGAAAGGTTAAATAGCACTGTAGAGTAGTCTTCTGGCAATCAAGCAGTTCCTCTGCACAAATAACAGTGAATATAATTGATGGTCTTAGTAATAAGGTCATAAAGTCAAAAAGAGCTACTGCAGTGTGGTCAGCGTTTTGACCATAAGGAACAGAATGTAAAAGTTGGTTAGCTGGAAGGATTTCCTGCCTCCTTAGTAACTATTGTGTCTCTGTTTCCTTAGTCATAGCTGAATTGGGAAAAAGAGAAACATCTTTTAATTCTGCATTTAGAATTGATGTTTTTCAGATTTACATACTGCAAAGAGTGTTTGGATGAGTATAAGCCAGAATCTAACCTATCCTTTGCATAAATGCCTTTCTGCAATACTGCTTATTCAGGATAGGCTTCTTTTGTTTCTTCTTCTTGTTAGCCTGCTCTCTCTTGTTTCACACGTTATAGCATTTAATATGTTCTGTTTTCAACTGACAGAATTACTCTTTGCATTGTAGTGTGTCTGTGAGGGAGAAAGAGCGAGAGCTTGTGCGCATGCAAGAGAGAAAGTGTGTATGACGGAGAGAAGTACTGCAAGCATAGCAAGAAACAGCTGCCTCCTAAAATTTATAATCAACAGTAGAAAGAAAAATAGAGGTTTTTTTAAAGAAGGGAATTCTGTAGAAGCAGGTATACTGTAATATAGGGAACAGATGGAAAAAAAGTAAGTGACACTCTCAGGGAGGTGAGATGAAATTAAGAGCAATCTGTGAATAAGAAGGAGCTTTAGAAAATTAAAAAATACGATAGCCCAAGTAAAAATTTCAGTACATGGTAGGGAAGACAGTAAAAGGACACTGCCAGAGATTGACCTAGAGAGAGGGAGATGGAACATGGGAAAGAAAAAATAAGATTAGAAGATTATCAGGCAGTTCAACATTCAACTTACAGAAGTTCAGAAAGGAGAACAAAGTGAGGGCAGTAAGTTATCAAGTAGCATAAGAAAATAAGAAAATGTAGAACTAAAGAACATGAGTCCTAGTACAGTCAGTGAAAAATGATTCACACCAAGAGTCGTCATTTCCAAAATTTTGTGAAGAGGAAAAAAAAAAAAAAACAGCTCACTTACAGAGAATTAAGAATCAAAATGACAATGGACTTAGAAGTTAATGGAGCATTGCCTTCAAAATTCTGAGGGCATATGATTTGCTTCTTATTCTGTATTTAACTAAACTGTTAATAACACTTGGAGCTAAAATAGAATGCACTTTTATTTATTTTAAAAGTTTTCTTTTAAATTAAAGTCAAGGAAAATGTCTTTCTCTTTCTTTCCTGGACATACATAAATACAGCATCTTTCCCAGACATACATTAATATAGCACCTAAGTATTTTTTAAAAGTTAGTTTCCAAACAATATTGTTTGACATAACCATGTATGTGTAATTTTGTGTGTGTGAGTGTGTGTGTGTTTAGACAGGGTCTCCTCCTGTCACTCAAGCTGGAGTGCAGTAGTGCGATCTTGGCTCACTGGAGCCTCAGCCTCTTGGGCTCAAAAGATGTTCCCACCTCAGCCACCCAAGTAGCTGCGACAGCAGGCTCACGTCACTACACCTGGCTGATTTTTATATTTTTTGTAGAGATGGGTTTTCACCATGTTGCCCAGGCTGGTCTTGAACTCCTGGACTCAAGCAATTCTTCTGCCTCGGCCTCCCAAAGTGTTGGGATTACAGGCATGAGCCACTGAACCTGGCTAATTTAATGTTTTTATATGTGCATATAAAAGGTCTAGAATGGGCAAAGTGGAGTTTCTCCTTCTACTTACTTATTTGTATATTGCCTGTTTTTTTTTTTTAAATAAATGAGTGCATATTAATTGCAATTAATAGAATATAGCTAAAGAGAAGGGAAGAAAATAGACCTAATTTATTTCTTCATTTATTTAAAAGAAAAAAGTTGGCACGCCAGGGCAGGAGGATTATTTGAGGCCAGGAGTTTGAGACCAGTCTGGGCAATATAGTGAGACCCTGTCTGTATAATAAAGAATTAGCCAGGCATAGTAGTGCATGCCTGTAGTCCTGGCTACTTGGAAGATTGAGGCAGAAGGATCACTTGAGCCCAGTGAGCCATGATTGCACTACTGCACTCCAACCTGGGTGACAGAGCGAGATACTGTCTCTTAAAAACAAAATGTAGAAAGTGCATGCTATATTGTTCTCCTCTGCTAGGTGCTATAAGAAATATAGTTGAAGTAGCAAACATAGCTTCAACCTTTGAACGATTTGGGGTCTGGCTGTTAAGGGGAAACACACATGTAAGGGAATGACTCTCAGCCATGTTGAAAGTCTGACTCTGTGTGATTTCAATGTACAGGCAGCTCTTGGGGCCAAGAAAATTCCTTTCCAGGGTCTGCAGGAGGTGGCAATCTACTAACTTCAGAGTGTTTTAAAAAACCACCATTTGTGAGAAAATCAAACACAGGACTCTCATCTTGAAATATCTAATTTAATAAATTTCATTTGCATGTATACAGAAACCAACCTACTTACTGTTGCCAGTCCCAGGAGCCAGAGGTTAGAGTTTCTAATAATAATAGCAATAATGAGTTATACTTACTCCAGATTAGTTTTCTAGCTCTCCAAGAAACAAATGGCTAAGATGTCCGAAATGTTCTTTTCACAACTCTGCCAAATGCTGGCTTTCCCTCTCTGTCTGGAAATCCAGCCAATCTGTTGAAAATTATCCTGTTCTTTGAGTACTTCCAGGCAGTTCTTCAGAAGGAAGACTAATTCCTGCAGTCTGAGATGGACGTCCACTACGTAAGGGACTCTTTTCCATACTTCTGCAGCTGAGGAAAATCACACCTTGCATTCTGAGTCTTATTTCTTCTAATTGTGAATTTGGGAAAATATATGTATACCAGACATCACATCATACCTATAGTCAGCATTGTGTCTTAATTGGGAGTGTAACATTTGCCTGGTGACTACTTGGGTTTTTTTTGTTTGTTAATTTTTCTTGTAAATAAGTCTTGGCCTGAGTGTTCTCAGACTTACAAAAAACATGGGTTCACTGGGGAAAAGTGAAGCATTTAGCCTGAATAAGAACAAATACACACAGTCTTTTCTAGTTTGATTTGCATGGGAGTTAGATGTTTTTTGGGGGTGGGTGGAGGGTAGTAAGGGATATTCTAGTATATTAGTAAGAGTTTCTTAATTTGAATACAAGAGAGACAGGAGACTTATTGGACCAAATGGAATTATCTGTGGTCCAGTGATCTCCAAAAATGCTTTGTAACAGCAGATGATTAGATTTTAAAAGATTAGTTTAGCTGGCAGTTTGCCTGCTCATCTACCCCCATAAATTCAGTGGGTGGGCCTGGCTCAGTGTGTGGGAGTAGAGGCTCAGGTAAGGACCCTTAATCTAACCTGACCAGGCTGGAGAGACTGCCATACAACCAAACCACGGGGACACATGAATTCCTTTGAAAACTGGCCTGTCTCGGTCACAGTGTGTCCTCTGCTTGTTGAGAAGATGCCTAACACAGAAGTAGTTGGATTACCTGTAAAATAGAAACCTGGGAATGTCTAATGACTAGATTGGTAAATAAGATAATTGGATTCTAGTTGTGTATTTACCTCCGAGCTGTATTTTGATGTTGGGAGACTCACTTCATTTCCTTGGGTATCAGTTTTCTCATCTGTAAAAGGAAATGAGTAGAGTCGTAGATCTTTGAAAATACTTCTACTTTTATTATGTTCCTTGAAATATGGGGCTGTTGGCACCACCCCCTCACTTGAACAATATGAGTTGGCGTATTAATATTAATCTTAGTTAAAAGAGTTAACTGAACAAAATGTTAGAATAGAAACAAAAAAAGAATTATTTGAGAATATTGGACCTTATGCTAAATTAGGCTATTCATTTTTAATGAATAGAAGAGAGGAATTGTTGGGCGATTTCTTTTTTCTTTCTTTCTTTTTGAGATAGAGTCTCGCTCTGTCACCAAGGCTGGAGTGCAGTGGTACTATCTCAGCTCACTGCAACCTCCGCCTCCTGGGTGCGAGTGGCTCTCCTGCCTCAGCCGCCCAAGTAGCTGGGACTACAGGTATGCACCATCACACCCGGCTAATTTGTGTATTTTTAGTAGAGACAGGGTTTCACCATGTTGGCCAGGCTAGTCTTGAACCCCTGACCTCAGGTGATTAACCTGCCTCAGCCTCCCAAAGTGCTGGGATTACAGACGTGAGCCACCATGCCCAGCCTATGATTTCTTGATAGCATAGTAGATGAGACAAATGTAGTACTGTTTGAACTGTTTGCATGTTTAGTACACATTCCTGACTAAGGTTATATGATGCTTTTTAGAATTAACAAAGAAGAGTTTCTGTAATCTTGTACATATCTTTAGAGTCAGGTTGATTAACATGGGACCCCTATGGCTGAAAAGAAGGAGCAGGATTTGTGGGAAGTTCTAAAAAATAGCAAGAAGATAGCAAATATTTACTAATGCCTCCTATGTAGTAGACACCATTCTGGGTGCTGGGATCACAGCAGAAATTAAATAGTCTTTAGTCTTAGGGAGCTAACATTCCTAGTGAGAGGAGATGGACTTTAAACATGTTTCAGTAAAACAACAGTAACCGTTAATGTTACAAAAAAGTAAAATCGGTATTGTAGGGAATAATGGACAGTGGTGGATGGAATGTGCTTCTGTAGGTTGGAAAGATAGGGATAATAGGAAATGAGGAAATCAGGAGTGTAGATAACTGTTCAGAGTTTCACTTTAGAGCTTCTAAAGCCATCAAACTCTAAACTTTGCCTCTGTAGCTCATGGTGGCAGTTCAGAGTCTGTGCTTGCCTAAGGATAAGAGGGAGGCCAAACTGCTGATCACTTGCCTCAATCCTGCTTCAACCAGAACAGCTCTGGTTTCTTTGTTTATTTTAATTTAATAGCATATTTTTTATTGTGGTAAAATACACATAACATAAAATTTACCATCTTAACCATTTTTAAGCATATAGTTCAATGATATTAACTATATTTAGATTCTTGTGTAACCATCACCACCATTTATGTTCAGAATTCCTTTTATTTTGCAAAACTGAAACTCAATACTCCTTAATAACTCTTCATTCCCCTTTTCCTTCAATGCCCCAGTAACCACCATTCTACTTTCTGTCTCTATGAATTTAACTATTCTAGCCACCTCATAGAAGTGAAATCATACAGTGTTTGTCTTTTTGTGACTGGCTGATTTATAGCCACCCCTGCTCGCTTCCGTTACTATTTATATGGAATATATTTTCCCATGATTTTACTTTTAATCTATTTGTGTCCCTAGATCTAAAGCAAGTCTCTTGTAAACAGCATATAGTTGGGCCATTTTTTTTTTTTTTTGTCCATTCTGCCAATCTTTTGTCTTGTGGTTGGTGAGTTTAATCCTTTATGTTTAAAGTGGTTACTAATGAGAAACTTACTTGTGTAATTTGGCTATTTGTTTTCTATATGCCTTATAGCTTTTTTTTTTTTTTTTTTTTTTGTCCCTTGTTTCCTGCAGTGCTGGGTTCTTTTTATGTTTAGTTTATTTTTTGCTGTGAAATGTTTTAATTTCCTCATCATTTCCTTTGTGTGTATGTGTATATTCTGTAACTATTTTCTTTGTGGCTACCATGGGTTTAAATATAATATTCTAAGGTTGTAACATTCTGATTTGAATTTGTGCTACCTTAACTTCAATAGTATACAGAAACTCTGCCCCTATATGGCTTCGTCTCTACCCCCTTTCAGTTACTGATGTCACAGATTTACATCTTTATACAGGTGTGTCCAAAACATTAATAGTTGTTTTATTTTGTGCGTCAATCAATTTATATAGAAAACAAAGTATGAAGTTATAATAATACTGGTTTTAATCTAATAATAGTTTTAAAATATGCTAGTCTCTTAAATTTTGTAGATTACAAAAGTGGAGTTGTAAACCAGAGTTACAATGATACTAGCTTTTATAACTCCCCATGTATTTACCTTTACTGAGATCTTTATTTTTCGTATGACTTCAAGTTCTTGTCCAGTGTCCTTTTATTTCAGCTTGCAGGACTCTTTTTATATTTCTTGCAGGGCAGATCTAGTGGTAATGAACTTACTTAGTTTTTATTTATCTGGGAATATCTTATTTTCTCCCTTACAGTTGAAGGACAGTTTGCCAGGTATCGGATTCTTGGTTAACGGGTTTTTTTGTTTGTTTCTTTCAGCACTTTGAATATATCAGCCCACTGCCTTCTAGCCTCTGAAGTTTGTAAGAAATTGGCTGATAATCTTATTCAGGACCCTTTGCGTGTAACAAGTCACTTTTTCTTTAAGACGGGGTCTTGCCCTGTCACCAAGATTGGAGTGCAGTGGTGCAATCACAGCTCACTGCAGCTTTGACCTCCTGGGTTCAAGTGATTCTCCTACCTCAGCTTCCCAAGTAGCTGGGACCACAGGAGCACACCACCATGACTGGCTAATTTTTAAAATTTTTTGTAGAGACGATGTCTCACCATGTTGCCTGGGCTTCTCTTTCTGCTTTCAAGCTTATCTCTTTGTCTTTGTCTTTTGACAGTTTGATTTTAATGTGTGTAGGTCTTTTTCAGTTCATCCTATCTGGAGTTATTGAGCTTCTTGGATGTTTATATTCGTGTCTTTCATCAAACTTGGGAAGTGTTGGTCGTTATTTCTTCAGATAATCTCTTTACCTCTTTCTCTCTCTCTTCTCCTTCTAGAACTCCCATAATGTTTGTTCACCTGATGGTGTTCCACAGGTCCCTTGGACTTATTCACGTTTCTTTAATCTCTTTTTTTGTTCCTCAGACTCAATAATTTCCATTGTCCTATCTTCAGGTTCATTGATTATTTCCTCTACATACTCACATCTGCCTTTGAATCCGTCTAATGAATTTTTTACTTCAGTTCTTGTACATTTTAGCTGTAGGTATTTATATATGTTTTTTAGGTTTCTATCTCTTTATTAATATTTTCATTTTGTTCATGTATCATTTTCTTGACTTTCTCCATGTCTTCTTTTAGTTTTTTGAACAGCTTCAAGAAACTTGTTTTAAAGCCTTTGTCTAGCAAGCCTACCATCGAGTCTTTCTCAGGGACAGTTCCTATTGGGTACCCCACCCCCACCCCACCGCCTTTGAATTGGCCATCTTTCCCTGTTTCTTTGTATGCCTAGTAGGGTTTTGTTTGTTTGTTTGTTTTGTTGTTGTTGTTGGAAACAGGATGCTTGAATCTAATAGTGTAGTAACTCTGGAAATCAGATTCTTCCTCTTTCTCAGGGTTTGCTGATTTCTGTTTTTATTTCTGTTGTTTGATTGTGGTAGGCTCTATCTGTGTCAGGGGTCTGCCTGATGTGTAGGCTTAAGTTTTTCTCAGGTCTTTTTTGAGCCTGCACCTTTCATTGGGTGTGTGTGATAACCTTCTACATTCTCCTGATATGTGGTTACTTTTGAATGTCCTAGACTTTAAATATCTGGCTTCTAAAAGTGGGAAAAGAGAAAAATTAAGAAGAAAATAAAAGCAAAAAAAAAAAAAAAAAAGAAAGAAAAAAGTGAATTGCCCTTTAAATTCCTTGGAAGTTGCTTGAGCCTCAGGGAAGGGGTTTGTAACTGTGCTAAGAGGGTTGCAACAATGGCTGCCTGCCTGTGTGTTTGTATCTCCAAGATCAGAACAACAACCATTGATCAAAGCACAGATCCCCAAATTTTTGGAGGACAGGATCCTTATCCTACAAGCTTTGCGTAAGCTGATCTTGGAGCATGTGCATTGTTGCCTGCCATGAGGCCACGGATTGGTTAGCTACAGTGCTAGGAGCTGAAACTGACCAAAATTTACTGCAGTTTACTGTCCAATCCTTCAGACAGACTGCAGAAATTTCAAAATGGTTACATTAGACCCATTCTGACAGTGCAGTTGTTGCCTTCGTGAGAACACAGGTTCCTGGTGCTTCCTACTTAGTCATCTTTCCAGAATCCTTTCTCTGGTTTTGTTTTGTTTCGTTTTGATGCTTTAATAATAAAAATTGGTATTATATTTGAAATAAGTAATCCATTGCTTTAAAGATTTGGAAAAACAATTGCCTTGGAAAAAACTAGTTATGTTTATTCTTTCCCCTTAGTGCTGTCAAAATCAGATAACATAGAGACAAATCTCTAAGCATAAAGTTTTATTTAGGAATATATATATAACAGAATTGTAAATTGGGGACATACGCAAAGACCGGAGTGGTTTTTGGTATGTCCAAAGAACAAAGGAAAAGGTGGGGATTTTATTGGGAAAGGGAAATGTTACATAAAATGTTTGGAAACAAAGTTCATTGGTGCTAGAAAGCTCTGATTGGTGAGTCGTCGTGGTAGGTAAAATGACAGGTCGTTTCAGCAGCTACTGGGTAAGAGTAGTCTTAAGGCTATGGGAAGTTATTTCAGCAGCTGGGCTTGTGAGACAGTTCCTGAAGCTGGCACTTTGTGTCCTGAGTGCCTTTTCCCTGGGTTCCTTGACTCTGATTTACCTGAATATGACAGGAATAACTCCAATTCCTATAATCAGTTTTTGCAGTGCCTTAACTCTTGTGTTTTAGCATTTGCGACAGGCAGATTAATGGCCCTTCAAAGATCTCAGATCCTAATTCCTAGAATCCGTAAATGCTACCTTGTAAGGAAAAGGGGATCTTTGTGGATGTGACTAAGAATCTTGAGTTGGGGTGATGATTATTTCGGCTTAGCTGGGTGGGCCCTAGTGAAATTGCCTATACAAAGGAGGCAGAGGGAGATTTGGGAGACAGAAGAAAAGACTATGACCACAGTGACAGAGATTGGAGTAATATAGATATGGTTTGATATGGTTTGGCTGTGACCCCACCCAAATCTCATCTTGAATTGTAGTTCCCTTAATCCCCATGCATCTTGGGAGGGAACCGGTGGGAAGTAATTGAATCATGGGGGTGATGGTTTTATAAGGGGCTTTTTCCCCTTTGTTTGGCTCTCATTCTCTCTCCTGCTGCCCTGTGAAGAGGTGTCTTCCACCATGATTGTAAATTTCCTGAGGCCTCCCCAGCCATGCAGAACTGTGAGTCAATTAAACCTCTTTCCTTTACAAATTACTCGGTCTCGGGTATTTCTTCATAGCAGCGTGAAAACAGACTAATACGCAGCTATAAGCCAAGAAATACTGACAGCCACCAGCAGGTGGAAGAGTTCAAGATGGGTTCTCCTGTAGTCTCTAGAGGTACCTTGCTGACGCTTTGATTTTGATACCCTTGATACTGATTTCAGACTTCTGACCTCTAGAACTGTGAGAGAATCAATATAGTGAAGGTAAATTGTGTGCTCCTTGTTATCAGCATCTCTTTTATTTAGTGTTACCTTTTCCATAGAGTCTCAGTGCCTTCAGTATTATAACTGTGTTTCAATTGCGTATTGCTGCATAACAAGCAACCCCAAAATTTAATGACTTAAAATAACAATTTATCATTTCTCACAATTCTGTGTGTCAGCCGTGTTTAGATGGGCAGTCCTTCTTCACCTTGTGTTGTCATCTGGGATCACTTAGGTGACTGCTTTCATCTGGGACCTCAGTGGGGCTGATACAACCAACATGGCTTCACACTCACGTTTTTGGGGCTGGCGGTAGAAGCATAAATGACTGGGGGCTGAAGTGGCCTCTCTCTAGCAGGGTAGTCAGGACTTCAAGAGGGTGAACCCAGAAGCTGCCATGCTTTGTAAAACTTAAGCCAGAACTAGCACAGTGTCACTTCCACTGCCTTCTGCTGATCAAAGCAAGTCATAAGGCATCCTACAGTCAAGGGAAGGGAAGTAGACCCACCTCTTCAAAGGAAGGGGGCATTTACATATAAGGAACGTTAGAAGTTTGTTGACCATCTTTGGAAAAAGTCAATCACAAACTGTTTAGTAAATGATTATTGAATTAAACTGTAAGAGATTATTTGATTCTGAGATTTTAGAAATGATTTTTAGAAACATTTTCTAAAAAATAATTCCTAGTTAAAAAATATCCATGTGAGCTGCCCAGATGGGACCTTGCACACATGAGAAATTCAAGAGATTGATATTTACTCACCAACTCACTGTGTAAAGGAGTAGAAATGTGTTTCCTGGCCCACCTTTGGGCCAGTGACTTCACAGGGGGCATGGCAGGGCTCTTCTAGAACCAACACCTTTCACTTCCCTCTCTCAGGATGGTATTGTAATAGGCAGTTTAGTGATTTGGGAATTCTCCACCTTGAAAGCAACTTCTGAAAGGGAAGAATTAGAAAAGCAACACGTCACATTAGCCAGGCATGGCAGCTTGCGCCTGTAGTCTCAGCTACTTGGGAGGCTGAGGCAAGAGGATCACTTGAGCCCTGGAGTTTGAGGCTGCAGTGAGCTCTGATTGTGCTACCACACTCATAGCCTGGGTGACAGAGCAAGACTCTGTCTCAATAAAACGAAAAACAAAAGTCCATAAATCCCATGGCTGCGTGCAGAGGATTGGCAGGGAAACAAGGATACTGGTAGGAGCCCTCATCAGTGTGCTCAAAACAGAGGCCCTGAGGAGGATGCTTTCCTTCAAACATGGTTTGCCTGAAAGGGCTTCCTGGTAGATCCATCACTGTGATTACACAGACTTGCTGAGTGTGAGATTCTGACCACGGGACTCCTGACATCTCTTTCTAATCACTCATTCTTTTGTTAACTACTCTAGGGAGAAAAGCTAGTGTCAGTCCAGTCTTAGGTAGGGAGGAGATTCCATGAACAGAATCAGAGATGGACTTCCTGATGGGATTTCAAACTGAGATTTCTTTTTATTAGCTGTTTCTCTTTTATTAGTTTGCATTTGATCATATCCTTTGAAATGCATATGCATGCTTTGTCTTCTTTGTAGGTTTGTTTCCTTTGTGGGGGTGGGGGGTGGGGTATTATTTTTCTTAAGATGAGTTTGCTGTTTTTATCAGCAATCACTGTGGTGAGGAGACACAGACCTTTAGATGATTTGTCTCCTGTGGGGTGGTTTTATAGGCCAGAATCTAGGGAATAGCTCCGTTTTAATAGTTTATTGGGTTCCCAATTGAAATACCAACTGAAAACCCCCAGGCTTTTGCCTTCAGCATTTGTTTTCATCCAGTGACCAGATTTATGGTGTTTGCTCCATGGCCTGTGAATAAGTCCTGTTTTTAAAAACTGGTCACAACCCACACCTTTACTGCTGTTTCCTATGCAGTTTCCTACATGGTGGCTTTGCTTGTCTTTGTTAGCTTTTCTTTTTATATCTCTGTGCATTACTCTGTTGATCCCTATTCCTGAGATGATTGAGAATGATATGGGATGTGTGTGTGAGAAATGGGTGTGTGTGGATACCTTCCCCGCCTTTTAACGCATTTCACCAAATGCCTTTTTTCACTACACAGTAGTTTTCGTTGGTATACTTTTTGTTCAGAAGCATGTGCTTCTGGCGTTGCAACTTTTCATGTGTGTGGCAGATCTTGAAGACAGGGTTTCTATCAGAAATTGGAGCTTGGTTCAAATTTTTTCTAGGCTGTTAGATGTCAGGTTGGATTAAAAGCCTACCAAAATGGCCAAAGCCCAGATGCTCTAAAAACTCAAGAACTAGACACTCGGCATTACCAAGGTTAGATGTGGAATGTGCAGACAAATTGACATAGCTGGAGTAGCAGCATTCCACATATGGCTTAACCCAAATGGGAGTAAATTGTTCTTGGTGTCAAGGTTAGTGCCCCGTAAGAATGTATGGCCAGACAAATGTTCACACACAGGAGAGGCACAGAGAGTGTAATACACAGAGACTACTGTGTTAAAATGGCTTCAGATTGATATGGAACCACTCTTGATATGCTATGCTAGTAAGTGCAGTAAGCCGATTATAGAACAATATATGAGAGAGGTGTAGATGGACGTACATCAAAACATTAAACTGGTGGCTAAATTTTGTTGGTAAGTTTGTGGTGATTTTTAGATTTCTCTTTGCAGTATTCTTTTTTGTCTATTTTTTCCTCAATAAAAATATAGTGCTAGAATAATTTTTATAAAGCTTTTAAAATAAAACACAGTGGTGCCTGGCAGGTGTTTTGATTGATTCAGCAAACCTCCGTTGCTGACCTGTTTTGTCCAGGCCCTGACTGGGCTCTGTGGAGTCTAGCAATGAATGGATCATGCCAAGGGTTGCCTTATTGGTGGAGGTTACCGCCACTCTTGCTCTCTGCACCTTATGCTTGGTGCTAGGCAAATAGAGATCTGCAAGTAGCTTCTGTGTTTCCCCAAGGGCCTCTCATCCGTTGTGCCTGCATATCCTTACCTGGTGGGAGAGGGAATAACTCAGCTTTTGCATAGTCTGACAGTTCTGAATTTAAAGCTGCTTGATTCTCATTCTTTATCCTGATTTGTTTGTTTTCACTAATGTCTGTTTTATCCCATTCACAAGTTTTGGTGATCTCCTTTTTTCTTCCTAGGAGCTTGAACTTACAGAGCTTCAGTTTTTCCTTTTTGGTTATCACTTTTATTGTTTTCCAGGCTAGTTTTTTTTTTTTTTTTTTTTTTGAGACGGAGTCTCGCTCTATTGCCCGGGCTGGAGTGCAGTGGCCGGATCTCAGCTCACTGCAAGCTCCGCCTCCCAGGTTTGTGCCATTCTCCTGCCTGAGCCTCCCGAGTAGCTGGGACTACAGGCGCCTACCACCGCGCCCGGCTAGTTTTTTGTATTTTTTTAGTAGAGACGGGGTTTCACTGTGTTAGCCAGGATGGTCTCGATCTCCTGACCTCGTGATCCGCCCGTCTCGGCCTCCCAAAGTGCTGGGATTACAGGCTTGAGCCACCGCGCCCGGCCTCCAGGCTAGTTTTTGATCACATAGATAAACGTTTGAAATGCCTGTCACTGAAGAATTTACCCGCAGGGCTCGCTATATCTGCAGTGGTAACTTGTTAGCCTGTTTGCTTGTTTGGGTGAACTAGAATTGAACTGTTTGTAAACCAGTGAGATAAGCTTTATTTATTTGTGTTTAAGAACATTTCAAGCTCTGGCAGGATACTCAGTTTATTAATTCAAATGATGATTCTGAATGTCACTACATTTATAGCTGGTGATGCATTTTGTGCAATTATTAGTGTGTTACTATCTTGGTCATAATTCCTTTCCTCCTTGCCTGTCTTAAGGACTCTGTCCTTGAGTTTCGCTTCACTCACTCGGCAACTGTTTATTGGGCACCAGCTGTAAACTGGGCATTATACTCAGTATCTTAAATATTGTGGAGAAAAAGAAGTTAGCTGTGGTTTCTTCCTGTGCAGAGTGTATAATCTAGTGGGCGAAATAAGCAAGAAAACAGGAAGTTTCATGTATGACATGCTACCTGTGTTAGGGAAAGCACAGGGTGTGGTGTACAGCTGAGGATAGGTACCTAAGCTAGACTTGAGATATCAGGGAATGTGTCCTGGAAGAAGTCTGCCTAATCCCAAAATTGAAAGATTATTTGGAGTTAGTCCGATAACAGGGGTGCAGTGGGCAGCAGAGACAGTGGAGGTGTTCCTGGAAGAAGGTACAATGTTTGCCACAATCTAGACGGTAGAGAGAGCATGGAATGTTGATGGAACTGAAAGACATGGTCCTTAACCTACAGAAATCTGTGCTGTAGTTGAAGTGATAAGGGACACATTTAGTGAAGGTGCTTGGGGTCACCATGTTTCTACTCTCTAGCCTAGTCCATCTGCTCTTGTATCTCTCCTGTTCAGAAACTGTCAAAGCCCATAAGACAGCAAAGCTGTTAGTTTGGCATTCAAATTTCTAAAATAAAATTATGCCAGAAAAAAAATTGTTCTATCTTCTTTTGTCGTGAAGTCCTCTTGTCTTTCAGTCAACTTAACTACTTTTCCCTTCTATGCTGTCTTATCTCCTTTTTAACCCAGTCTTACTAATTTTTCAAGACCCATTTCGGTTTCCATTTTCTTTTTTCTGTTTTTAAGACCCCGAGTCTCCCTCTGTTGCTTACCCAGGCTGGGTTGCAGTGGTGCAATCTTGGCTCACTGCAGCCTCCGCCTCCCGGGTTCAAGCAATTCTCCTGCCTCAGTTTCTGGAGTAGCTGGGATTACAGGCACGTACCACCACGCCCAGTTAAATTTATTGTATTTTTAGTAGAGACGGGGTTTCACCGTGTTGACCAGGCTGGTCTCGAACTCCTGACCTCAAGGGATCCGCCTACCTCAGCCTCCCCAAGTGCTGGGATTACAGGTTTGAGCCACTGCAGCCTGCCTTGTTTTCCATTTTCCCCACAAAACTATCCATAATGTCTCCAACCCAAATGATATATTTTCCAACTCTGAACTCTTATTGTAAACATCATTCGCTTGACTCTTACAATGGTTTGCCTTATGCTATTAGTTATATCGTATGTGAATACTTGTCTTCTTAACCAGGTTTTAAGCTCCAAGAGCACTGACTGTCTTTTACTCTTAGTATCTCCCATAGGATTGAGCCCAACATGAAGCATGTAGGTACTTTAAAAAAAATTTGCTACTTTTGTGAAAAAAATACGATCACATTACAGTTTTGATTAAGTGGCAAGTGAGAGAGAAGACTCACATATTCTAGGATTCAGAGCAGGGAGATTCAAATATGACCTAAAATGGTCCTATGATCTTGGCCTTTTAAAGTAAGGCTAGATTACAGACCTTACATGGGCAGTCCAAAACCTATGAAATTCTTTCATATAGAGGCACTATTACAAATGGTGATTCTTCACTCAGTACAACCATGAAAACTAATATGGTCATGATTAGTTGAAGGCTGGTGTTGATATCAGCCTAATTTCTGGATTCAAGATGCTGTAGAGTCTACAGTAGACCTTTTGGTGTAATTGAGAATCAGAAGTTAAGTCCCTTAGATAATTCTGATTCTCCTACCCTCTACCTCTTGAGAGTCTGTTTTATAATACACAAGAATTGTTAATGTTGCGTATCCTTCAGACATACTATGTAAATATTTAACCAAGTCTTTACTAGCTTTTGGCTAATGCAGAGTTGAGATGATGCTCCCTGGTGAGTACATGGAGCTCAGCTCTTTTGTCTTTGTAGTAAATTAGAACTCTGGCCTTTTAGCTGAGCTAAACCAGAAATAGGATTGACATTTCTGTGTTGAGGAACCTAAGAATGTTAGAAGGATACATCCTGTATGCTCAGTGCTTGAACAAGGTTGAAATTATCTGTAGAAAATAATTTTGGTGTTTTTAAACCCTGATAGATGCATAGTTGGTACTTCCAAGTCCGCACCATCAAGCATGGCCACAATAATTTTAACAGTATACTTTTGAAAAGATGTAGTCAAAACCTACTTTGCTCCTAAAACAAAACAATTATTAAAATATTCACTGAAGTTTAATTTTCAGTAAGTACCTTCTTTATATACCTTCCAAGATAGACTAGTTGGTAAATATTTGCTAAGGTAACTGCATGACATAACTTCCTGTTTAGGACGATTAGCTTAATTCAATTAAAATAATGACTTTAATCCTAGAATAGGAGCTCCACTGCCCTTTTCTCAGTGATGGTATGGTCAGCAGAGCCAGTTATCTATCAGGCAGTTTCTAGATCATAGTGATAGAATCATGTGGTGTGCATAAGTGAGAATATGTGTGTTTCTTACTCAACCAAGAGATAGCAGGCCACTTATTTCTCTGGAAATTAGTAACTAATTCCTCAAGAAGACATATCCGTTGCCTTTCTGTTTGTATAGTGAGAGATTCTGAATGAGCAAATATACTCAGGAATCCCAATGCTAAACTCAAAGATTTACCTTTAAGTGACTCCTCTTCACAGAATCAAAAGCCAAGGAAAGGACATTAACAGTGGAAATTGATGTTCTTGACCAGTTTTGCTCTGAGGTGGTCAAGAATATAACAGTGGTCTGTAGCAGAGTGATTTTGCTTTCTCGCTGTGTAAAACAGTGATCCTGTAAAACTCAAGTTTGTAATTTATTAACAAGGAAATGTACATATAATCATTTGTAGCTGCAGGAGACTAGCAGTAACCGAAAGGCCTGTCATTAGGGATTAAGTAAATTACAGTCAATCATACAATAGATTACTCTGTAGCCATTAAATGGAAGAGAATAGATCAGTGTGCGTGACATGGAATAATTTTGCAGATTAGGTGAAAAAAACTCAAGGTGCAGAAAAGTGTATATAATATGATTATTTGTAAGGAAAAAGCTACAAACTAAAAGTATGTACCTGTATGCGTTGAATTTTTTTAAATAGGAAAGCTGAAATACTATTACACAGTTCTCTATGAGGAAGGGTACTGTGGGGAGTCTAGTGTGTTTTTTAACATTTGCATTTTACTTTTCCATTAAAATATCTAATAAATAAAAAAGGAAAGGAACATATTTCGGATAAAATGTTCAATAAATATTTAATGGGTCTGTAATTTGTAAAGGGAGTAAGAATTTCTTTTTTTAAAAGACTTTTTATTTTATGAAATAGGTAACAGATTATGTATAAAATATGTATAAGGTTTAAAGAATAACAATGCAATGAACACCTTGGATCTAACACCTAGTTTAAGAAATAGAACATTACAGTAGTCTCCCCTTATCTGTGGGGGATACTTTTCAAGACCCCCAGTGGATGCCTCGAACCATGGATAGTGCTGAACCATATATACACTATATTTTTTCCTATGCACACATAGCTGTGGTGAAGTTTATCTATTAGATGCAATTAGAGATTAACAACAATAACTAATAATAAAATAGAACAACTATAACAATATGCCAGCATCACTACTCTTGTGCTTTGGGGCCATTATTAAGTAAAATAAAAGTTCCTTGAACACAAGCCCTGTGACACCAGGACAGTTGATCTGATAAGAGTTGGCTACTAAATGACTAATATACAGGAAAAAACATAGTATACATATGGTTCAGTACTGTCCACGGTTTCAGGCATCCACTAGGGGTACGGAAATGTATCCCCTCAGAGAAGGGGGCACTACTGTACTGTTACACTTCTCTAGCTAGGTGGTAGATCCAAAGTGTTTATTGTTTTATTCTTTAAAGCTCACACACAGTGGGGACTGCTATACTGCGGTTTACTCATGTTTTGTTGATGAACATGCGACTGCTATGCATATGCTTGTACAAGCCTTCTGATGCCGGTGTTCAAGAGTTTATCTAGGCCATTTACCTTGGAGTAGCATTCTTGAGTCACTGGGTAAACACATCTCTGACTTTCAAGAAAATCCCAAATTATTTTTCAGAATTGTAGTAATTTGCATTTCCATCAACAGTGTCTGAAAGATTCAATACGTGGTATTACCAGACTTATTAGGCTTTGCCAATAGTCTTTGGTATAGTATTTTTTTTTTTTTTTTTTTGAGAGGAAGTCGCTCTGTCGCCCAGGCTGGAATGCAGTGGCGTGATCTTGGCTCATGGCAAGCTCCACCTCCTGGGTTCACGCCACTCTTCTGCCTCAGCCTCCCGAGTAGCTGGGACTACAGGCACCTGCCATCATGCCCGGTTAATTTTTTTGTGTTTTTAGTAGAGACAGGGTTTCACCGTGTTAGCAGGATGGTCTCGATCTCCTGACCGCGTGATCCGCCCGCCTCGGCCTCCCAAAGTGCTGGGATTACAGGCGTGAGCCACCGTGCCTGGCCATCCCTTGGTATAGTTGAGCATCCTTTCTACTGTTTCTTGACCACTCATGTTTATCTTCTGTGAATTGCATTTTGATAGGTGTGTCTATTTTTATATTATTTGTCTTTTATTCAGTGATCACTTGAGTTCTTTGTATATTCTGGATACTGATTATGTAATTCTTAGATGTATGCATACAAATGTTCTCCCCATTTGTGGCCTATATTTTTATTTTAAATTTAAGAACTTTGTTATCCAGAGGGAGACACTATATCTTCCAATGCTGTTCATTATATAAACATACTTGAATAGAGTCCAGAAAGTCCAGAACAAAGGGCAGTCAGTGCTTCACTTTGCAATAGTGACACAGTGGCAGTAACTCATCTTGTCTCTCAACAGCATCTGTCTCCCATTTCTGGTGAAAATTCAGGTGAATTTTCCCATGAATACATCACACTGTTGGCTCCTTCAATTAATCTAAGTGATAAGTTGGCACCAAATCCATTCAGTTTGTCTCATACAACATTTAATTAAGGTTACTACCAATAGGACACCAAGCAGCAGGATGAGCTCAGCTTTCAGTATTGACATCAACTATGCCTCCCAGCACCTCAGATCCAATCACTTGTACAAATCCAACAAATCAACAGGGTCTATGGTAGAAACTCAAATGGCTGTCTTTTGAAGTTTTTGTATTGACCTTTCCATTTAGCCCAAGCCATTAAGCCAGGTACAGCAGAATGTGTTAGTGATTGTACAGACTTTATCTTAACCTGTAGATTAGAAGTCTAAGAAAATTTTTCATTTATATTGTTATGACTTGCCCTGTAAATTGAAGCAAATCTGAATGGCTTTATGGGCTGAAGTGCTATCAGTGATGACCTTAGTTACAATCAGTTGATACATTTTGTACCATGTTTTTAATTGAATGACTCTTACAGCAGAACTAACCAACCACAGGGTGTGCAAAAATAATGAGTTGCTTATACCTCTGGGAAGCTTCTGTGAATAGCCAAGCCTAACCCCATTTTGGAGAGATCTTCATAGTCATCTGAGAGCTATATGACCTATACTGGTAGTATTTCCTTAAACATTTGAAATTTGCTTACAACCACCCCTAAGGTGCAAATCACCGTGTTTGGTTGGGGGGAGAGTTAATGCCTGCTTTCACACACCTAGTACCCCTGTAAAGAAAGCATTTGTTTACAGTTTGGGGAGTTCCCTACATCAGCTGAGGAGCATATGTTAACAGTGCCTTCATCGTGGTCTAACAATCTGCTGGTAAATCTTAAAGTTTCTAGTTTAGTCCAAAGAATGTATTCTAGTCCTTGCTTTTGGAGGGACTGCTTAAGTGCAGTCGTTCCAGCCTATCCTGTTTTGCCCACACCAACAGCTGAGTGGCATTCAGCTGTCCCTTGCAATGATTGAGCTATGGGTATAGAAAAGGGAATGGCATTCAGAGATATTGATGGGTGTTTTGCAAGGAAGGGTCAGGTGCTTGGAGCCAAGGCCATAACGTAGAGTTTCTGATAGACTTCTCAGTAAGGTTAAGGGGAAAGCAATCAAATTGTGCTTCAAGCCATCTGAGGTAGGTTCACAGACCCAGCAGTTGGTTAAATTCAATGTGTTCATGACAGTTTGGGGGAAGAGCAGAGCATTTTCCTTGGTGAGGAAGGCTCTAGGGGCAATTTAAAAAAACAGACACCATTAACGTTCTTCCTTCCATTGTACCTCCCGGGGTCTGAGATAGTCTCTTCCCAGGAGTCAAGGTTATTCTCTCTGCTTCCTCAAAATCGGTTGTCCCATTTCAGTATTTATAACTTTGTCTTTTTTCCAGTTGCTCCCTACTTGCAACCAGACATGTTGTCTAGAATAGTCAGATGCAAGAGGGACAAGGCGTTTTTATAAATCTTACAGAGACCCTTTATATACTCATGGGCCACCTTAGGAAGACTCAGCAAGCTGTGTACTCAAGCAAGTAGTCATTATCTTATGATTTAGGACCAGGTTAATCCTTTTAAGAGAATCCAGGTGGCTAAATAGAATTAAGTTAGAATTTCCTAGGCCCCTTTTGCCCAGGTTGCCACATGGAAGGTGTACTAACTAGGCTGCCTGGATTTGTCATTAGGGGAAAGAAAGAAGCATCATGCCAGGAATGCTTAGGGCAGAATCCCAAATTTTCAAAACAGGTTAAAAAAAAGCCCTTCATGCATTTCTTTTTCGTCGTCGTTGTCTTCTTTTTTTTTTTTTTGGTGGCAGGGTCTCGCTCTATAGCCTTGGCTAGAGTGCAGTGGCACGATCTCAGCTCACTGCAACCTCTGCCTCCCAGGTTCAAGCAATTCTCTTGCATCAGCCTACTAAGTAGCTGGGATTACAGGCACATGCTACCTCAGCTGGCTAATTTTTGTATCTTTAGTACAGACAGGATTTCACCATGTTGGCCAGGCTGGTCTCGAACTCCTCAATTCAAGTAATCTGCTGTCCTCAGCCTCCCAAAGTGCTGGGATTGCAAGCGTGAGCCACCCGCCTGGCTATTTCTTTTCTCTTTTTTTTTTTTTTTTTTTTGAGACGGAGTCTCTTGTTGCCCAGGCTGGAGTACAATGGCATGATCTTGGCTCACTATAACCTCTGCCTGCCAGGTCCAAGTGATTCTCCTTCCTCAGCTTCCTGAATAACTGGGATTACAGGCGTGCACCACCAGGCCCAGCTAATTTTGTATTTTTTTTTTTTTTAGTAGAGATGGGGGTTTCTCCATGTTGGTCAGGCTGGTCTTGAACTCCCGACCTCAGATGATCTGCTCACCTCGGCCTCCCAAAGTGTTGGGATTACAGTTGTGAGCCACTGCACCCGGCCCCTGCTATTTCTTTATGCTGTTTTAAAGCCTTGAAGTCAATGGAATTTAATTTTTATACATAGTAGTGAAACAGGAAAGGTTCCCTTGCCCCCCTCACAGGGTGTGTGATGGGATCGTAGCTCGGTTCTTCAGTGCCCGCTGCTCAAACCTATAGGGGAACATACAGACAGGCAGGCTATGGGGCTCCCACTCCACAGCAGTGTCTAGGGGTGAATGTTTATGGCTGAAGCCCCAGTGGGTTTGTGTTACAGGGTGTTCTTTCAGTTTAACTGTCCATAGGCAGCTTGTGTTAGTCAGCTCAATGAGACCCCCTTGCCTTATCACAAGCACAGAGGGCTTTCTGTATCCCAAGATTTTTGCCTGGGTATACTGGAAGAATTTGATCACATGTCGGCTTGGAGAATTAGTGCAGGGTTTTATTGAGTCAGAGTAGCTCTCAGCAGATGGGGGAACCAGAAGGGAGATGGTTTTCCCCTGGATTTGGGCCACTCGGCGGCCTGTCTCTTCTTTGACTGCCCTGGCCAAACTCCGCATTACTTCGCCAGGTGATGGCCTGCTGGCATGCCGGCCTGCTGGTGCCTGTTGGTATACTCTTGACATCCAGCTGCTTGTGTGTTCCTCCGCCCATGTGCTCCTCTTGACGTCCAGCCACTTGTGTGCCTGCGTGCTAGGGTTTCGGGGGATTTTATAGGCACAGGATAGAGGCATGGGAGGCCAGGGTGGTCTTGGGAAATGCAACATTTGGGCGTGAAGGCAGGAGTGCCTGTCTTCACCTAGGTCCATGGGCATAGGCCAGGGGCGGAGCCTTCACTAGGAACCTGCCCTCTTCCTCCCAGCACTTCCCTGCCTGCTTTCCATATCAGTGGGAGGTTGGGATCCAATTGTAATTTTGTCTGTGTGGATAATCAGTTACCACACTGCGTTTCTCTGTGATCTGCAGTATTAACTCTCACAAATCAAGATTTTATACGTGTATTAATGTATGTCTGCTCCTTTGCTTTCTATCCTATTTTATTGGCTTACTCGTACCCAGAGTCCTTGAGTTTTATGGTATGTTTAGCTATCTGGGTGAGTCCTCCAACCTTATTCTTCTTTAAGATTATCTTTGCTACTCTTACTCTTGGTCATTGATGTGTCTATATACATTTTAAAATCTACTTCTCAGGGCCGAGCGAAGTGGCTCATGCCTGTAATCCCAGCACTGTGGGAGGCTGAGGTGGGCCAATCACCTGAGGTCAGGAGTTGGAGACCAGCCTGGCCAACATAGTGAAACCCCGTCTCTACTAAAAATATGAAAAATTAGCCGGATGTGGTGGCATACACCTGTTATCCCAGCTACTCGGGAGGCTGAGGCACGAGAATTGCTTGAACCCAGGAGGCAGAGGTTGCAGTGAGCCGAAATTGCAGCACTGCACTCCAGCCTGGGCAACAGAGCAAGACTGTCTAAAAATAAATAAATAAATAAATAAAATGGAGTAAAATCAACTTCTCAGGTCGCTTGCAGACACACACACACACACACACACACACACACACACACAATTACTGTGTTTATTGGAATGGCGTTGCATTTATAATCAGTTTGGGGAGAATGTCATCTTTATAATATGGAATCCTCTAATCTATGAGCATAGCACATCTCCTTTGTTTGTTTGTTTGAGACGGATTCTCACTCTGTCACCCAGGCTGGAGTGCAGTGGCACAATCTTGGCTTACTGCAACCTCCATCTTCCAGGTTCAAGTGATTCTTCTGCCTCAGCCTCCTAAGTAGCTGGGATTACAGGCATGCACCACCACACCTGGCTAATTTTTGTATTTTTAGTAGAGACGGGGTTTTACCATGTTGGTCAGGCTGGTCTTGATTTCCCGACCTCGTGATCCGCCCGCCTTGGCCTCCCAAAGTGCTGGGATTATAGGTGTGAGCCACTGCACCCAGGCAGCACATCTCCTTTTTAAGGCATATTCTTTTTTTTAAACAACTCTCCCTTATTAAAAAATATGAAATACCATGTAGAAAAAAACCTTGATCTCTATCTCACATTATACCAAAAATTAATTGAAATGGATCATAGACCTCTTGTAAAAGCTAAAAACCATAAAGCTTCTAGAGTAAGACATACGATGTATGTTTCTTAGGTAGATATTTCTTAAGCACATAGAAAGCTATGAATCATAAAAGAAAAAAATGATTTAAATAGTGGGACTTTGGTCAAAAATTTTTAAATTCTGCTCATTCAAAAGACATTATTAAGTAAGTTGGCAAGCCACAAACTAGAGAATGATATGCCCATGCATGTATATGACCAAGGAAAAGCAACCTATTAAAAATGAGGCAAATCTTTGAAAAGAGTACTTCACAAAAGGGTCATACCAATGACCAAAGCCATGAAAAGTGTTCAACATCATTCGTCATCAAAGGAAATGCAAATTCAAATTCATGGGAGATACACCATTGCATACCCACAAGGATGGCTACAAGGAAGGAAAAACAAAACACAGCAAAATGTTGAAAGGAATATAGAAATTCCATCAGAAATCTACCTTATTTTGGAGTGTAAAAATGATGTTAATTATTTGGGAAACTGTCAGTTTACTAAATGATTAGACATGTGTTACCAGTTTTATTCTCAGATATTAACTTCCAGAGAAATGGAAAAACATGTTCTTAAAATTTCTGTATATAAAGAATTTATAAGCAGTTTTATTCATAATAGTAAAGAAAAAGGAAAACAAAAAGGTAAAGAACCCATGCTTGTCAAGAGGGAAATTAATAACAAACATACAGAATTCCATGTAGTGGAATACTACTCAACAGAAAAAGAACCAGATTGATATGTTGAATAAACATGGGATAAATTTCATAAACTCTGTGCTGAGCGAAAAAGCAAGACAAAAAAATGTTATTATTACCATTTATGGAAATTTCTGAATAGACCAAAACCCAAACTGTGATGATAGAAAGCAAATCAGAGGTTCCTTTTGTGGGGCAGGAGTTGGCTGGAAGGAAGCAGGGAGGATCTTTGTGGGATGATGAAATTTTCTGGAGTCCTTCATAGGGGTGTGGAGTATGAGTGCATGTTTTGTGGGTTGAATGTCACTTTGGAATCAGAGCATTTTCAGAGCATTTTGCTGTGTGTAAAAACGTTTCAATTTTTTAAAAGTGTCATACTCTGGATTTCAGTTAATAGGAACATAACACGTAGAGCTGATAAAAATGGGTAGGTTAGGGAATATTTATGTCACCCCTTCAGAGTAATTCTTTAATAGTTACAGAGACCGTATGATCCTAAATGCCATATTTAGCTTGAGCTTTTTGGTCAGTGGTGCAGTCTGAGGAGCTATTTTACTTTCATAGTTCAAGAGAAGTTTTTATAAAGTTGAAAAAGATAATTCTTACAAGTTCAGCAAGGATTGGATTTCCAGAACTTCACATGCCAAGACTGTGCTTCTCATAACCGTACTCCAAACCAGTGGTTCTCAATCAGGGGCCATTTTGTCCCACAGGGTATGTTTGGCAATGTCTAAAGACATTTTCATTGTCATGATTGTTGGGGAGGGGTGTTGTGCTGCTAGCATCTAGTGAGTAGAAGCCACGGAGGCTGCTAAACATCCCACAATGTGTAGGATGCCCCCCTGAAACAAAGAGTTATTTGGTCCAAACTGTCATTGGTGCCAGGGTTGGGAAAGCTTGTTCTAGACCTGCCCTTATAACTGAAGCTGAGTCAGTCTCAGTCAGTCAGGTGTTGACTCTATTTATCATCCAAATCAGTTGTGGAAACTTGGCATTTGCACAGATTACATATTTCTTCCCCGATAGAATTTCGTATCAAATATTTGTAAACACGCATAAATTTTGAGATAAAAGTTCATGGATTGAGAACACTTCAAAAATCAAAATTATCATTTATGTTGATTGTTAAATTCTTAAGATGCTGTAGATTCTGTTTTTAACTGTATTTAATTAAATAGCCAAACAAATAACTGTACTTATCTTCCTTTTTTTAAAAAAGGCTTTATTATCATATCAAAGGGAATAAATGGTAATAACTTTTTTCCTCCTTCTTTCCCAGAATGACCGGGAGAGAGTTTTTCTCTCGTTTCCCAGAACTCTATCCTTTTCTTCTCAAACAGTTGGAAACTGTAGCCAATGCAGTGGACAGGTAAGAAGAGAATTGGGTGGAGCAAAATGAACTCAAGGATGTGAATTGCCTTAGTAAGTGAGATTTTTCCCTCTAGGCAACTGTTTTTAATACAATTCTTCCCTTTTTAAAATTTGTTTAAATGTTTTCCTTGAGACAGGGTCTTTCCCTGTCGCCCAAGCTGGAGTACAGTGGTGGCCACCACTCCCTGCCCATTTTTGTATTTTTTGTAGAGATAGGGTTTCGCCATGTTTCCGGGCTAGTCTCAAACTCCTGAGCTCAAGCAATCTGCCCACCTGGGCCTCTCAAAGTGCAGGGATTACAGGCTTGAGCCACTATGCATGGTCAGACTGCTTCCTTGTAATAAAATTGACTTTTTTATTAAAGTACTTTTTTATAATTATATCATATTACTTGGTTCTCTATAGTAAATTTGTACCTGAAAAGTTGTGTAAAATCCTGTCTTTATATTTTAAAAATCCTATTTTATGTTAAATTTTATCAAACTTAATTCCATTTTCAGTGGTATAGAAACTAGGAATCACATGGTGATTTCTTCTATTATGAATTATTTTCTTCCTATTTTTAAAAAAA
Source organism: Rhinopithecus bieti (assembly GCF_001698545.2). Taxonomy (NCBI): domain Eukaryota; kingdom Metazoa; phylum Chordata; class Mammalia; order Primates; family Cercopithecidae; genus Rhinopithecus; species Rhinopithecus bieti. The sequence continues at coordinate 451,623 of NW_016824934.1, read as the reverse complement.
ATCTGTATTTACATATTGAGTTTGCTTTATGCATACCTGTCGTTTTATATTACTGGCTTGTTGCAACTTACCATTGTGAAACTATAGCAATTAGCTGACTAATATGATCACTTGTATTCAGAAATGGTTCTGGTCTACCTGAGCGAAACTGGCCAGTGTCCTTGGAAACACAGAGCAAAGCCATTACGAGGGCTTCCAGTCTTATAGTTCACCATTGTCTTAAAAATCACATTCTAGCTGGCGCAGTGGTTCACACCTGTAATCCCAGCACTTTGGGAGGCCGAGGCAGGTGGATCACCTAAGGTCAGGAGTTCGAGACCAGCTTGGCCAACATGGCAAAACCCCATCTTTATCAAAAATACAAATATTAGCCAGACGTGGTGGTGTGCACCTGTAATCCCAGCTACTTGGGAGGCTGAGGCAGGAGAATCACTTGAACCCAGGAGGCAGAGGTTGCCGTGAGCTGAGATCTTGCCACTGTACTCCAGCCTGAGCGACAGAAAGAGACTTTGTCTCAAAACACACACACACACACACACACACACACACACACACACACACACACACATTCTAAAGCTGGTAGTGGAATTTTTAGTGTGGACTTCATAAAGCATATGTTTTGTATTTTTCCTATAATTTTGCACTTGGTATGAATGTACACTAATTGTCTATAATTAGAAAAGTAATGAATTTTACTTCTGTTTATGATGTATTTGCTCACAGTAGTTTATGCAAATGTGCTTTTCTGACATTTAGTGACTGTTCATGCTTTCTTAAATACATTTGGATGTTGAAAGTTTCACATTTCATACCCTGGAACAGGCACCTCTCTACTATAGGAACAATTCTAATTAAAGTAGCATACTCTAATTATGCAAATGATTAGCTTTGAGAAGAGGATCCTGTACAAAAGCCCAATTCCCTGATTTGCTAGCAGTTTTTTCTCATGATGTACATTTGGGAGATAAGAAGTGAACGTGGAAGAAAAAAAAGAAAAGAAAAATGGAAAACTATCCCCTTGATTGTGGAGTCTCACTTTATATACATAATTTTTTTTTTTGAGATGTAGTCTGACTCTGTCACCCAGGCTGGAGTGCAGTGGCACAATCTTGGCTCACTGCAGCCTCCGCCTCCTGGGTTCAAGTGATTCTCCCACCTCAGCCTCCTGAGTAGCTGGAATTACAGGTGTGCACCACCACACCCAGCTAATTTTTTGTATTAGTAGAGATGAGGTTTTACCATATTGGCCAGGCTGGTCTTGAACTTCTGACCTCAGGTGATCCACCCGCCTTGGCCTCCCAAAGTGCTGGGATTACAGGCAGAAGCCACCGTACCTGGCCATATACATAATTATTTTATGAGAGAAATGTTTGAAGGAGGAGTGCTTCACTACCTAAATGTGAAATCTTTTATGTGTAATAATTGTTTTTTCAGTGATATGGGAGAACCAAATCGTCATCCAAGCATGTTTCTCTTACTTTTGGTGTTGGAGAGACTCTACCCTTCTCCGATGGATGGTACTTCTTCTGCTCTCAGCATGGGACCTTTTGTTCCCTTCATTATGAGGTAGTGTCATGCTGTGTGGAAATGGTCAAGGTGGGCGTAGAAGTTTTATGGGAATATTTTATCTTGTTCTTATTTTAGAAGCTATCATATATATATATGTATGTATATATAACTGTCATATATATTTTATATATATATATTTTTTTTTTTTTGAGTGGAGTCCCGGTCGTGTCACCCAGGCTGGAGTGCAGTGGTGCCATCTCAGCTCACTGCAAGCTCCGCCTCCCGGGTTCACGCCATTTTCCTTCCTCAGCCTCCCAAGTAGCTGGGGTACAGGCCCGCCCTGCCACCTATTCCTGGCTAATTTTTTGTATTTTTAGTAGAGACGGGCGGTTTCACCAATGTTAGCCAGGATGGGTTGTCAATCTCCTGACCTTGTGCATCCACCCACCTCGGCCGTCCAAAGTTGGTGGATTACAGGCATGAGCCACCACGCCTGGCCATATTATATTTATATATATATATAAACCTATTGTATATATTATATATAAAACTTTTGTATTTAAGTATTTTTTATATATACATATATATATAGAAAACTATTTTATACACACACACACACACACACACACACACACAATACTTTGGGAGGGATCTTGTGAAAGCAGAGGCTTGGGTTTTCTTGCCATTGCCCCCAGTATTTCAGAGGAAGGTGCTTATATCATGGGTACAGGATCTCATTAGTACCTGTGTAAGTAATGTTTTCCTTGAGCCCTGTCTGCTCCAAGGCAGGTGGGTGGATGGTGTTGATAGAAGATACTCCTTTTGAAAAACATAACCCCGTGTTTGCGTTATTCCTGTGTTGAGCCTGGCCAGCACGGGGCAGGCTTGGTTCTGGTATATATCTTCTGTCCATGGGTTCAAGAGGACATCAGGACATCTGACTCTTCACTCTGGAGGAGTCTGCGAGGCGGTGCAATGGGTGGCATGTAAATGGTAATGCCATGTGGCGTGAATTCCCACTCATCTCTTTCAAGCTTGTAGTACCTGAAAAAAGCCATGAATATAGAGTATTCATGGAATAATAACAGGATTCTCTTCTTTTAGAGCCTTTTACCACTTCTTGTATTACATCTTTTCAGGCATTTGCCATCTTCTGATTACTTTGTTCATTTTGGATCAAAGGCCTAAATATGTAGGCCTCCAAGAAGTATTAAAATTTTCTCATGAAAGCTATCAGAAACCTGTCATATTAATTAGCTCTTACCTTTCTGCTTACCTCTTGACAAAACAGTACCTTCATTTTTGTGTTTCTACCAAAAATTGAAATGGCTTTGGAGCAGAAGGGTAAGAAACCAAACTTAAGAGAGTGTTTCTTATGTATGTGGTGTCCTGGGTTCCACTTCCTTGTTTCACAGAGCTGACTTATGCATTTTAATGTGAGAAACCATTAAACATGAGATTCTGGCATGTGCTTGCTGGAGCTATTTGTTTGCCCCAAGCCCCGGCTGTGGCTGTGTTATCTTTGATCACAGAGGTGACTCACGCAGACTGGTTTTTGTTTCCTGATATACAAAGTTACCAATCTCCTTCATCTAGCATTTGGTGATTCATTTTGGGAATTTGGGTGGTAAATTTTACTTTCAGGGGCCTTAAAAATTGTTCTTTCATGAATAACTGGAAAGAACTAAGAAATGTTTTCAGAAAGTTGATGCAAGGAGGAAAGGCATGTGCACAGCATTGCAGTTTACATTAGAAACAGAGATTTGCTTTAGAACCTGTCCTCTGTCTTAAGAATGTTGAATTTGTGGAAGCTTTTTACTACTCAATCTGTCGTTTATTGCATCCTAAAAATAATAAATTACTACATTGAAAGTACCTTTCCAAAATGTTGCTTAGTTTACATATAACCATAATGCTGATACTACTCATTATGTTCAAAGTATCTGTTATATAAAACAAAGATTGCATTAATATAGAAGATTTAAATATTGCTTTGAAGCCAGTGTACTTAGGGCATCATTTGTTAACCTCTAAAAATACAAAGTAAGAAGTTTGCAATCAGTCTGTTCTTCCAAATGAAAATGCTGTGGTTTGTAGTTGCTTTCTTCCAGTAAGTAAGGTGCTCTATGAAGTAGATTCATAGAACATCACCAGCAGCAGAAGTGCCACCAACCAAAATACAAAGCTGTTTTTGTGTAACCGAAAGAGCACATCTGTCACTCCTGACAAACCCTGCACACTTGGGTTCAAATTCTAGCTCTGTAACTGCCTTGCTCTCTGAACCTCAATTTCCACAATGGGCAAATGAGGTGATAACACCTCTTCTCAGAGTCACTGTAACCAAAATGCCCCGTAACAGAAGTACCACCATTGATTCCTTAAGTACAGAGTCTAGGCTCTGACTTATTGAGTGTCCATGTGTGTTATAGAACCGTGTTTCTAAAACTTTAAGATGTAAACATATCACTTGGCGATCATATAAATTCTGATTTCAGTAAATCTGTGGTGAGGCCTGAGAGTCTGACTTTCAAATGGTCTTCCAGGTAACGCCAGTGCTGCTGGGCTGTAGATCACATTTTGAATACCAAAATTAAACTTGGGATATTAAATTTAATACCATCACACACACACGCACACATACAATTTCAACAAGCTAGACAGTAGTAGCTTATTAAAATTGGTTAGGCAATTTAAGGGGTTTGTTAAGAAGTAGATTTTGGGCCGGGCGCGGTGGCTCAAGCCTGTAATCCCAGCACTTTGGGAGGCCGAGACGGGCGGATCACGAGGTCAGGAGATCAAGACCATCCTGGCTAACACGGTGAAACCCCGTCTCTACTAAAATACAAAAAACTAGCCGGGCGACCTGGCGGGCGCCTGTAGTCCCAGCTACTCGGGAGGCTGAGGCAGGAGAATGGCGTGAACCCGGGAGGCGGAGCTCGCAGTGAGCTGAGATCCGGCCACTGTACTCCAGCCTGGGCGGCAGAGCAAGACTCCGTCTCAAAAAAAAAAAAAGAAGTAGATTTTGATCCAGGAATGCAGAAAACAAAGTGTTCTGAGTAGAGAAGTCAGTAGGAAGTAGACCAACCTTTGTTGAGCCCCATCTTTCTGCCAAGTAGTGAATTGGGCATTTTGCTTACAGTGACTCTGAGGTGTTATCACCTTCATTTGCCCGTTGAGGAAATTGAGGTTCACAGAGCAAGGCAGTTACAGAGCTAGAATTTGAACCCAAGAGTGCAGGGCTTGTCAAGGGTTTTAGATGTACTCTTTCTGTTACACCAAAATAACCTGGTATTTTGGTTGCCTTTTGAGTAGCCAGTAACTTAGCTACACTGAATGACCTATAGGGTCTGAAATGTATGCAACTGGGAGAGATGAGGAGCCTATATCCACAGTTGGTGCATCTGAGTACAGGCTGTCTTCTGGATATAAATGTAATGTCTCTACCAGTGGTGGGATCTGTTCCTTATTTTGCTTTTCCTGTAGGAAAAGTGGCTGACTGGATTGGTTAACCACGTGTGGCACATGGTGGCAATCGCCTGTGGCTTTAGGATTGGTTTGTGGCCAGATACAGAGGAAGCCTGGCTCTTCTTCCTTGGCCACCTTCTGTGGTGAAGTGGAAGGCCCTAGATTTAGTTAGTTTGGGGTTTCATCAACCTACCACAGGGATAACTCCTGCTACCCCAAAATGTTCACTGGTGAGGTGAACTATAAACAGATTTTCTTAAAAAGAGCGAATGTGATAAAACTGTATGCATTTGATTTAGATGACCTCTGAGAAAATTATTCATGAAGATAGTGAAAGGTTGATCATAAAAGCTATCATTCCTGGCAGTGCTTGTGGTTCTGATTGTGATGAAGAGTGGGCTGTTTTGACTTGGGGTAATAGCTAAAAAGATGGATGGGTATGTGTACAGTGGATCAACAGTGTTTTATTTTTGTATTTTGTACCATTGTTAAGGGTAATTTATGTACTTGGAAGAGTTCTCATCGGACTCATGGATACTATGAGTTTGGCTAAAGAAAAAAGTTTCAGTTTGTGGGAGTAGTGCAAAGGTTGCTCTGACTGCTAAAAGTGAATTGCACAATGAGAAGAAGATTAAAAGCGCCAATGACAGCTTTTTGTTTCCCTTTGATCCTTGTCTACTTACCTGCTATTTCCTTCCTTTCTGTAAGGTATTTGTAGGTATTATATGTAGTTTTACTCCTTTATCGCATGTTTAAGAGTATGTCTAAGCTTATTTCTCTGTTGATTTTCTTCGTTGATTTAAGTCTTAGAAGTTACTGATTTGGATTTTCCAAAGTTATACATGTATGGCATTATGATTGTTGCATCCTCTTGGGACAGAATTTATAATGTCAATCCCAACATCTTGTATACAACTTTTTAAAAATCCAGTGTATTTTATGTTCTGATGTTGTGCTGCATCCAGATATACAGCCCTTTACCATGTGAATGTGATGCCTTCAATTTAAGACCATTAATTCATTCTTCAGTTCAGATACCACAAAGCAGAGTGATTTGTGCTTTACAAACAACCTTGACTGGCTCTCTGAATGCAGCTCACCAGGGCCTGCTTCTCTGGGCTTTCTAGAGTCTAGAAAGTCTTTTCAGAGGCCAAAAAGTCCCTGGGCATGCATTTCTGAGTTCCCTTTCACAAGCAAGTTTCAAGTTCCAGTTGAACAGCTCTAAGTAACCACATATGCCTCAAACCTAGGACCATTGAGTCCTAAATAAAGACCCAGGAGAACTTAGACGAATCAGGTCTCTGAGTCCTGAGCCTTTGTTCAGGACTCTTATCATCCTAGGTTTGAGGCATATGTGGTTACCTAGAGCTCTTCGATTAGAACTTGAAACTTGCTTGTGAAAGGGAACTCAGAGATGCATGCCCGGGGACTTTTTGGCCTCTGAAAATACTTTCTAGTCACTAACTGTGACACTTGGACTAGGCTCTTTACCCTCTCTACACCAATGTGGTTACTTGTATGTATGAGAGTTTCAGTTAAGACGGAAAGTGCCTTCTATTACAGATAACTGAGATCTGATTAATACCTGCAGGAGAAATCCCTTCACTGCCCCTTTGAGGCACTTTTAAAGGATCTCTCCTACTTGCAGCCCCCTTTCCCCGTCCCTGCCCACCTTTTTTTGGTTGTTATTTTCACTGCAGATGACTTTAGTACATTTTTTTTACCCCAATCCATTTAGTCGTTGTTCTCTTTAGACAAGTTTTCAGTGAAATCTCCTTTCCTTTTCCCTTCTCCTTTTCTTTCTTGCTTTTTTGGAGAGCTAGGATCCCACTATGTTGCTCAGATGGACCTTGAATTCCTGAGCTCAAGTGATCCTCCTGCTTCAGCCTCCCGAGTAGCTGGGACTACAGGTGCACACTACTGTGCCTGGCTTGCTTTTCTTTTCTCTGACCTTTTTTTTTTTTTTTTTTTTTTGAGATGGAGTCTCACTCTGTTGCCCAGGCTGGAGTGCGGTGGCACGATCTTGGCTCACTGCAATCTCCGCCTCCTGGGTTCAAGTGATTCTCGTGCGTCAGCCTCCTGAGTAGCTGGGACCACAGGTACATGCCACCACAGGTGCATGCCACCATGCCCAGTTAATGGCAGAAACAACAATTCCTTTTGTGCCAACCTAAATAAGTTTTGTATTTTTACTAGAGATGGGGTTTCATCATATTGGTCAGGCTAGCCTGGAACTCCCAGCCTTAAGCAGTCTGCCCACCTCAGCCTTTCAAAGTGCTAGACTTGCAGGCGTGAGCCACCAATATTGAAATACAAATAGCAATACAATTTTTTTTTTTTTTTTTTTTTATACAGAGCCTTGCTCTGTCGCCCAGGCTGGAATGCAGTGGCATGATCTCAGCTCACTGCAACCTCTGCCTCCCGGGTTCTAGCAATTCTCCTGTCTCAGCCTCTTGAGTAGCTGGGACTACAGGCACCCACCACCACACTCGGCTAATTTTTATATTTTTTAAAATAGAGATGGGGTTTCACCATATTGGTCAGACTGGTCTCGAACTCCCGACCTCGGGTGATCCACCTGCCTCGGCCTCCCAAAGTGCTGGGATTACAGGTGTGAGCCACCACACCTGGCCAGCAATACAATCTTTTTTTTTTTTTATTATTATACTTTAAGTTCTAGGGTACTTGTGCATAACATGTAGGTTTGGTTACATATGACTTGTGCATTTGGGTGTGCCACCCATCAACTCGTCAGCACCATCCAATTACATCATTTTGATATCAGGTATAACTCCCAATGCCCATCCTCCCCCACCTCCCATGAATAGGCCCCGTGTGTGGATGTTCCCTTCCCCGAGTTCCAGTGATCCATTGTTCCAGTTCCCACCTATGAGTGAAGACATCGTGGTTTGGATTCTGTCTTGTGGGATAATTTGGCTAAGATGGATGTTTCCCAGCTGCATCCATGTCTACAAAGGACACAAACTCCATCCCTTTTTTAATGGCGCATAATAAATTCCATGGTGTATATGTGCCACATTTTTCTTAATCCCCAGTCTGTCCCACAGTGGACCATTGGTTGAATTCCAAAGTCTTTGCTATGTGGAATGTGGCCGCGATAAACCATACGTGTGCATGTTCTTATAAGAGCATGATTTATAATCCTTTGGGGTATAACCCAGTGTGGGATGGCTGGGTATATGGATATCTAGTTCTAGATCCTTGAGGAATTGCCAATATGTTCCATAATGGTTGAAACTATTTTTACAATCCAACCAACAGTTGTTAATAAGTGTTCCTATTTCCTCCACATCTCTCCCAACACCTGTGTTTCCTGACCTTTTTTAATGATGCCCATTCTAACTGGTGTGAGAATGGTATCTCATTGTCGGTTTTGATTTGCATTTCTCTGATGGGCGAGCCAGCCAATTACAATCTTAAACCTAAACATGTGGCAGTAGAAATCATCCAGAGAACCTATTCAATGGAAATGTTTTGGTTGAAATATGAACTCTAGCCAGCCAATCACAGCATTGGAAAATACGTTTTATGTATTTTAAAATATTTAATGGAATCTTTTGATTTTACCAGCCTTAAAAAAGAGGGAGTTGAGGGTGCAAAAACTTAAGAGTTTGTTGATCCTTTTAAGCCTATGGCATTGGGAAATGACATTGACTCCTTTCCTTTTCCTTGAAAGTTACAAAAATTGAGGGATTATCACTTTGCTTCTTACTGAAATTATGAAGTTGAAAGACCTTATTTTCCATGGCATAGAGTTGAGATTTTTGCAGTAGACAGTAGTTGGCTTCTACTTTCATTTGTGATTATAATACTGGAAACTGTTCTTCAAGGCTTCACATTACGTTTCTATCTGCTCTGTTTTCCCAGAATCCTTGTGATGAATAGAGAACAAGTTTGCTTCATAGAGAGATAAATGAGGCAAACAGTGATTAAAATATTGCTGAGAAGTAATGCCCTCATCACTTTCTCTCCACCTCAACTCCTAATCACCTCTCCCTTTGAATGTCTGTAACGTTTGTTACTTAATCTCCTTATCTTGCCGTTCACCATTACTATGCCATTCTGTAATACTCAATGCTTATTCCTGCAAAATAAATCTTACTTTCCTTCCATGCAGAAGCAGCTGTGGGGTTCTTTCATTTGTTTATTTTTTGTTACCTTCCTCTGCCTCGCCCCAGTTTGGGCACAGAGTTAAATTGAGTAACAGAAAAATGAAATTAATTTGAAAGTGAGACTTTTTGTGTTGGATAAGTCTGTGTATCTATGAAGTACTCAGGGGACCTCTTGTCCTACAATATTGGAGCCACATTTTGTATCCTACCAGTTACTATTTTTATGGAAAAGAGGCTCGGCTGGGTTCTGTGTTTTACCTGGACTTTGAGGAGTCTTGGGTTCGAATATGAGCTCTGACGTTTGCTTTTATTGTGACTTCACCTCTCTGACCCTCCATTTCCTTTTCTATCACATTAAGGTATTGAACTGGATGTTACCTGGATTCTCTCTGGCCTCAGGAACCTCTGGCCGCCTTCCTGCACTGTGAACTTGCCTCCTCTGACTGCCTTCCAGTGAGCCACTGTAGAGGCCCACCTTGCAGCTACCCTGTTGCAGGCTTTAGAACCAAATGAGAGGACCCTGGATTGATAAGAATAGAAGTAGAGGGGAGGTGCCATTTTTCTGTTCAAGGTTATGGAATTACAGACAAGCCAAAACATGTTGGGGAAAGCCTCCCAGGTTAACGTAGCATGAATGGAGGAGCCATGTAGGAGAGCAGCCTCTGTGTGTTTCAGGCCGTAGAGCTATATAATGGGGATAATTCTGCTTACAAGATAGAAAATAAAAGCTTCCTGGTTTGCTTATTAAGAAAAATGCTAGCGAGAGGAAGGGGTTGATAGACAGTATAATGGTGATAGAGAGATAAACTTTTTCAAGCCATGCTTTGTCTCTGTCAGTAAGCCCAAAGGAAAGACCCTGAAGTCAGATGTAGTTGAGGCAATAGAAAAAGAGCATTGTGTCCTGTGAGGGAGGACACATCCCTGCACCCAGATGAATGACAGCCTTGGAGGCAAATGAACCCAGTACCATGTCAGTAATTTTTGGGAAAGGAGGGTTGGGAATGTTGTGCCAGGAGCCTACAGAAGGATTTTCAGAAGAGGGGTAAAGGCATATTTTATTAGTGACCAGAGAGTTGTGTTGATATTAATTGCTTTTTACTGAATTATTAAATACATCACTTGGGAGTTCTTTGCACTTTATTCGCTGTGCACTAATAAGGATTCCCTAAACATGTCAGAAAATAAGCAGAGATGCTTTCCTAAAGAGTGGTTATAACAGATAACTTTTTATTGTCCCAATTTCCCAAAGTATCTTGAACAGAGTTGCCTGGAGAGAGAGTACAGGAGTCTCCAAGCCTTGCTTATTACAAGTGGAAACACCTGAGAAATAGGGCTTTGCCAGTACTGTTAACATAGAACTTCCTCCCCTGGCCAGCACTCCGCCTGGTCTGTGGTTACTGCTAAATTCCATGAGGTTCAGAGAGGGGAATTATAGGAAAGGAGTATGCTCCCACCCTTCCCCCACTGCCCAGCCATCCTAATCTGCTAACAGTTGTTGGGTGAAAAAAGGGATTTGCTACCCCATCAATCTGTGGAAACCCTGGCCCCTTGGTTTCACTAGTGTGACGTCTGATACCAGGTCAGGCTTGGGACCAGATTGTTGAGGCACAGGTGTTCAGTGCTGCTCAGTTTTCTTCTTTGTTTATAGGCCAAAATTGTAAAACATGTAAATGCCTCCAGTGTTATCACAGGGTATTTGTATATTACAGATACATACATTTTGAAATAAAGCAGTAAAACTCTAATGGTGGCATTTTAGGCCTTATATAGGGAGGATCTAGAAGCAGAGATTGGGAAGTTGTTCCTTAATGCTGGGGAAATCACATTGTTCGGGCAGCTACATACTCTGCCTCCTTTTTACTGTGCCTAGCACTTTATTTGGAGGGCTGTACTCAGGGTCTTCTGAATTTCTGAATTCTACCCAGGGTAGCTGAGGTTTAGCATGTAGCATGAAATTATGTTTTGTATTATGTGTCTTTTTTTTGCAGATAGTTCTGGCATAAAAAGATACCTTATCATCTGTCACCAGTTTTTATCTGTTAGTTCCTAGATAGGGACCTGGCCAACTTCATTTCTGGTGCCAGATCTCTTTAAGACCATTTTCTAAATATGTTTTTGAGCAGAAGGAATGAGGAGTTCACCTCCTATGGAATGCATTGACAAAGCAAACTAGAAAAACAGAACTTGTAGGGACCAGCTTTTCTTCAGTGTTATGTGTTACGCCAATAGGCCAGTTCGGGTCATGTTAGAACAAGTGATTTGATCAGCACACAGTCCCATTCTTAGATGAAATTTCTGACGATGATAATCTGGCCTATTGCTGCCATTCATACTAGAAGTTAGAAGCTCATCAGTTAATTGATTAACCAAGTATTTGTTAAACATTCATTGTATACCTAGCTAGTGTTAAGTCTTGGGTAAGATGCAAAGTAAAGAAAAAGGTCTTTATCCTTAAAGAACTTACCTTCTAGCTAATAAGGTAAAATACATGCTTGTGAACCTGATGTCGTATATATTAACCACTTAATTATATGACATGTACACTAAGGACTGAGGCCTGCAAAGAAGGGGAAGAGCATCAGTGGGTTGGAGAAGTCCAGGAGGCTTTCCCAAATAGCAAGGCAGGAAGAAATGTGGGAGTTGAGTCTGCCATCTCAGGGACTTTTAGAAATCACCCTTGGTGATTAACAAGTCATGTGAGAGGAGTGAAAAGTCAGGGGGAATCCAACAAGGGGAAGATTGTGATGGAGAGTTTTATGATTCATAACTTGGAAGGCATCGTAAAGAGCTCTGCTTCCACTTGAACCAAGGGCGACCCAGGAAATTCACAAAATAAATGGTTTGCTGTTTAACAGGAGAAACCATTGATGGTGCATCTTTGGTAACTTTAATAAAAAACAGTATTTGTCCTGAGTGTTGCATTTAAGTCTTGTGGAAGTAATGAATTGTAGTGGGAAAAAAAATTTACATTTAGTAACACTTAACATTTTAAAATATCTTAACTGTTTTCCATACAGAACTTTTATTTCCTTGTTCTTAAATTGTTTCTCAAAATTGTAGCAAAGATGTTCCACAGGCATTTTCATGCTGAATTAAAGGATTTCACATTACCAAGCCCCAAATGCTGACTGATATAGGCAGTCATCCTACACAGTAGGGAGCATTTTAGATCAAAAATGTATTTTTTTTCTTCCACAAGAAAATATGAATTGGGAAATAGAATAAGAAGGTAAAGATAAATTATAGAAGGCTTCAAATGAGGACAAGGAAAAATAATGATATAGCATGTTTCGGTTAGCTTTCTCTGGCTGGAATAGGTTTTCCCTTTCCCTCTGGGCCTTGGTCCTCACCCTTCTGTTTCTTTCTAGTCTTCTAGTAAAAACAAGCTACATGCGTTACATCAGCTGCTCAGGATGCCTTCACCCTCACGTCCTTTTACTTTTTCCTTCCTCACTCACTTTGAACATTGTGACTTCTGACAGCTCGTCTTGCCTCCCTTCTAACCAGTTACAGACATTCTCTTCTTCACCATTTATTCTTCTCTGTCACTTTGTATTGTGATCACTCTTCATCACCACTTTATCTAAACTTCCATTAAGTGTATTTACTGAGGGCATACTTTGTGCCCTTGCCCAATCCAACACCCCTACTCTCATCTCCTCTCATTTGCAAGAGAAGATGTGGAAGCCATCAGGTGTGAGCTCTCTCCATAGAGGTACCCACTCTGCCCACACACAGCCCTCTCCTTTGTTTTATAACCAGGCTCTTGGAAAAGGGGGTCTGGGTTTAGTCTCCACTTTTCCCCTCCTTTAACCCACTGCAGCCTGGCCGCTTCTTCCACCACCTCACTAAACTGCACAAACAAAGGTAAAATAGGAGTGACCTTCTTGTTAAAAAAGCCATTGGGTACTTTTCATTCCTTCTCATTTCTGCTTTTTCTGTGAAGTTTGATGCTATTGCAGACTCCCTTCTCCTTGAGTTCTTTCTTCTGTGACTTCTCTGGCCATTATTTCTTTCTCTCCTTGGAGGGCTCCCTTCCTCCTGCTGCCTCTCAAACATTGGTGCATCTGTTTGTCCTGCCCTCAAACCTTTTCTTTTTCACTTTGCATGCTCTTTCTGGGGTTACTACTCACTTACACTTACCTAGTCCTAGATCTAGAACTCATGTAGACTCACGAGTTCAACTTTCGATTGGACAGCTCCTTCTGCGCGTCCCACACACATCCGAAAGTTGAGAATTTCAGTTATCTCTGCACACTGACGTTTGAGCAGCCTTCTTTTAGGGCCTAGTACAATGTCTGATATCTTGCTCTACCTGGCTAGCTGCAGTCAGGGGACTTCTTTAAGGGAAGCATATCAGAATCAGGACTCAGGGTGTCACAGAGGCTCCTCCCATTGTCAGTGACTGTGTTCATGCATGCCCAGTAACAAAGGAGCATTGGTTTAAAAAATCCGTGACTTGGCGCGGTGGCTCAAGCCTGTAATCCCAGCACTTTGGGAGGCCGAGATGGGTGGATCACGAGGTCAGGAGATCGAGACCATCCTGGCTAACACGGTGAAACCCTGTCTCTACTAAAAAAAAAAAAAAAAAAAATAGCTGGGCGAGGTGGCGGGCACCTGTAGTCCCAGCTACTCGGGAGGCTGAGGCAGGAGAATGGCGTGAACCTGGGAGGCGGAGCTTGCAGTGAGCTGAGATCCGGCCACTGCACTCCAGCCTGGACGACAGAGCCAGACTCCGTCTCAAAAAAAAAAAAAAAAAATCCGTGACTTCCCAAAGCCCTCTAGTAAGTTTGAAATGATTTGCTTTGCTTCTTACATTGATTATCATCTGTTTGAGGTAGCAAGTAGCAGGTGCTGGTACCTTTCTTTGGAGGCGAAAAGCCAAGGCCCAGAGAGAGTAGACATAATATGCCCACAGTCAAAAAGTGACTCCCTGAGGAGTCAGCGCAAATTCATTTATTCGTTCACTCAACAGATATTTATTGAAAACAATTATGTTTCAGGCACTAGAAATACAGTGGTGAATCAGACAGATACGGTTTTTGGCATAATGAGGTATCCTTTTTGATGATGCTTCTTATCTCTATCTTTTTTGCTCCTATTTTTTTCATCCTGATTAGTGATAAATGATACTAATTAGCAAATGTTTACTATGAGCCAGGCAATATTTTAGGACTTTACACATATTAACTCATTTAATCATGATGACAACACTATCAGGTCATTGTCCTTATTATCACATTCCACAGAGTGGGGGAATGTTGGGCAGTAAGAACTTTCGAAATGTGTCCTACCTAGCTCATACTGCTAGTTAGTGACAAGTCGTGGATTTGAACCCAAACAATCTGGCTCTAGAACCTAGTTGTAGAGTTCTCAGCTGTAGTAGTTCTCAGCATGCCAAAATTAACCTGCAGCTTTACCTAACAAACATTTGGACTTACTTTGCTTTCTTGAGATATTTCCCCCCTTGGGCATTTCGTTGGCAGTAGTCTCATTTTCTAATCTGAAATCAGGAGAAAAGGAAGAAAAACTTGCAATAAAGTTTAAGTGGTTGTGACAGGTTGCTAAATAAAACTGGCTCGACTGAAGTTTTGAGATTCTTGAGAAACACTGAGAATTTCTTACAAAAGAAATTTTCCTTATTGTAGAAAATCATGGGTCATTGCACAGTTATAAGTGTCTTAGTAAAGAGGGAATGTGGCTTGAGGCTAAGAAGCATAAAATCTTAATGAGATTATTTGTGGGCTGCTATTTATGCATAATTTTTAAACTCTTAGAAAATATGTTTTCTATCTGTCTTTAGTATGTCATCTTAGTTTCCTCTGCTTTACATAATTTTGAAAATCTTTAGGGTTGCTAGAAAAAAAACAATAATAGCAAATGTTTACATAAGAATTTAAGTTTAGAGTGTACCTTCACATGTAGTAACTTGATGGTTTCTCTTTTTACTCTCTTACAAACAAAACAGTCATGAGGATATCAATTCATGTAGAAAAATTTTTAAATTGCCAGTGTTTTCTTATGTAGTAATTGTAAACTGATTTGGAAAAAAAGGAAATATAAATCTGTGACGTGTTTACATTACTGAATAGTATGAAAGGAAGGTTTTGTTACTTCAGATTGCATATAATAACTTTAGGAAACTGCTTTAATGGGTAAATAACAATAGTATCTGGTTAAGGTGTTAGTTGATTATCTGTACTTTAAAGGCTTCTGAAGTGGGTTCACACCCACCTTTGTTTGCCAGTTTTATATCTTTTATGTACATAGTGCTATTTCCCACTTTTCATTATTATCCAAAGGTTACCAACCAAAACCTGTGTGGACGGTACATGGAGGATGAGATGTGTCCCTTGGGGTTTTTTGCGTTAGGGAAAATACCTGATCTGAGACATTTGTGCCCTGACCACCAGCCCCCCAAGAGATGCCACATTTCTGTCTACTTTAGATGAAAACTCTCAGTCCTACAGTAGGCTGTAGTAGACCTCAGTCTGAATAATCACAAAACCAAAATTAGGTGTGCCCACATTAATGAGATTTTTCTGTTTAGTCTCTGTAGTATCCAGAGCATTCACAAAATATATATGTGTATGAAATCTACAGGCTACTGTATAAATAAGCCTGCTCCCTTTTGGTTATTATAATCATACAGGAAAGAAGCATCTATTTTAGCAGAAACTGTGGAAAAATATATCTAGGTAGCCCAGGAAAAGTTGAATTGTTACTGAAGGATGTGTCACCACTGACAAGAAAAGAATTTACAAAGTGGTGGGCAGAAAATATTTTCAGACACTAATCTGTCTTTTTGGGTGATGTGTGAGTAGCATTGGTTTGTTTCTTGCTTGAATGTTTATTCATTTTTTTTCCCAGGAGAATCCCTTTTACTCAACTTCTTTCTGGTTTGGATAAAATGAAAAGTAAAATTGACTTAATACTAGTTATAACCTGCATAAGTCTACTGAAGATAAACTTAAGAAATATAATTATTTTTTCTAGTTAAGCTTCAGGGTCATATAATTATTATAATTCAATCATTTATTATCCCCCCCACCCTTTTTTTCCTGCATGATTTAAGACATCAGAATTTAATTTGTAGCCAGAATGAAAACTGGACTTAGGAAAAACTTGAGAAGACTAGAGAGAGATTTGCATTCTGCTGCGTGGTTGAACATGTCTCTAAAGTAGCAGCTTTAGAATGCCATGTCCTGATAGAATTCCCCGTTGAAAACTAGCCAGCAGAGCAGATTCCCTGTGTCCTCCTCCTTGCCTGACCCACTGTGAAGTGTCACGAGGGCCCTAAATGTGAACCTCGGGGGCTCCACAGCCTGACAGAAGAGAACTAGTGTCACTGGGCAATGCATGATCTGGCACAGAAGCCCCAGGCTGTAGATTTTGTAATTGGCCACCCACCCTGGCCCAACCTAGGATAAATATTTCTGAGTTCTAAGTAGGATGAAGAATTTAAATCCCTGTTTTTTCCTGAGTTCTTCCATAACCAATCCATGACATTGTTATGAGATCTGAGTGGAGTGCCCATGTTTGGAGAGGGAATAAAGGGAGCACATTCTGCTGCTACTAATTAATACATACTCCCGTCAACAGTCCCTTTTTCCCTAATGATGCCACTGGAAGGGCCAGATCTGACTCCACTGTAGCCACTGACCCAGACCAGCTTTACCCCTAGGGTAATTGAAACCTGTATTAAATGATTTGACAGGTCATAAGCAGTGCCCTCTGTCCACTTAATTTTCTCAGATGCCTCCTCCATTGTGAGCTAAACCTTGGAGATTTTCGTTCTTTTAGTGTATGGTTTTGATCCCTTCTAAAATGAACATCTCAGTGGGACACAAATTACTTAAAGTTATTAGTAGTCATTTATGCCATAGTATGAATTAGTTTATTTTTCTTTAGTTTTGACAGGAAGTTAAATAGAATACGTTGGGGAGAAGATGTAGAACTCAAAACAGGCCGGGCGCGGTGGCTGAAGCCTGTAATCCCAGCACTTTGGGAGGCCGAGACGGGCGGATCATGAGGTCAGGAGATCGAGACCATCCTGGCTAACAAGGTGAAATCCTGTCTCTACTAAAAAATACAAAAAACTAGCCGGGCGACGAGGCGGGCGCCTGTAGTCCCAGCTACTCGGGAGGCTGAGACAGGAGAATGGCGTGAACCCGGGAGGCGGAGCTTGCAGTGAGCTGAGATCCGGCCACTGCACTCCAGCCTGGGCGACAGAGCAAGACTCCGTCTCAAAGAAAAAAAAAAAAAAAAAAAAAAACTCAAAACAAAGGGAGAAAGCAAGTTGCCACCTTTGGAAGACTGCAATGATTTCTTTCCCATTAGAATTTGCTCTCGTGTTTTCAGTGAAACAGGGCATCGTGTTTTCCATTTACCTCTACTTTCTGGCAGGGAAAGACTTGGAGTTCTTTTTACGGGGTTGACTCTTTCTTACCCCTTCTAGATGTAGTTCCATTTCCTTTCTAAGATGAAAGCTTGTCTTTGTCCCCTCCCGGAATAGTTCCAAGCAGCAGAACACAGTGAATCCTTCCAGATAAAAGACCCTGCTGATAAAATGCCAGATTGTTATCAGAGAAGCAGTGAGGGGAGTCAAATCCCTACCATTAATTACCTAGTTACAGTTTTGTTTATATCCTGTTCATTTGGGGCATGTTTTCCTTGGACGGTTTCTAGTCTATGTTCTGAACTGCAGTCTGAAGTTTGTAAAAATCCCAAAGGTCAAGGAATAGTAGGTTCCTTATTTTCTGAAAGGTTTAATGGCAAGGAAGAGAAGATCAAAGTTTCTATCTTTCATCTGGAAGGAAATAGACAAATGCTTCATTTTGATGGTTCATTCCTCACCTCAAGCATACAAACCATAGTATGTTGGATGAAATCTGACTTCGAATACCTAGCCAAGAGGTTACCTGGAAATAGAATGACATGTATCTCTGTGAAGCCGTGAGTATCAACCAATGAATGACTAGATATCCATGCATCAAGGCCAGAGTCCAGTTGAATCTAAAATAAAACTTCTTGGTAAATGTACTTGATGCCACTGAACTGTACACTTAAAAATGGTTAAAATGGTAAATTTTAGGTTATGTAGGTTTTACCACAACAAAAATAAATATTACTTGCTTCCTGACAGCTCCAGTACTTCAGTCACAATTGGAAATACAGTTGGACCTCATCCAGTCATTTATGGATTCAACCAACTATAGATCAAAAACATTTGGAGAAAAAGTAAACACAACAATAAAACATAATGCAAATGTAAAAACAATACTACGTAACAACTTACGTAACATTTACATTGTATTAGGTATTATAAGTATTCTAGAGAGTATTTAAGGTGTACCAGAGGATATACATAGGTTATATGCAAATACTGTGCATACTTTACATAAGGGACTTGAGCATCTCACGGATCCTAGAACCAATCCTCTGAGGATTCTGAGGGCCAGCTGTACAACATGGGTGGGTTGCATGGCTTGCATTATTTTGAATGGGATGGCTGTTGCATATGAAGCATTATGTATCCATTTAAGAACCATGGGACTGTGAGTACCGAATACCTTAATGAACAGAAGAAGATGAAAAGACCATTTTGTCACCATCATATGAACATACTAGGAAGTTTGGGATTGGAAAAGAGCCCTTTCTGTCTTAAAAATGATTGACTCTGAATCATGATAGCCGCCCTCTTTCTACAAATGAAACTGAAGTGGCAATGGGTCTCTTGATGCCTGAAATAGTAGTGCCTAAGGCTTCGATTATCAAATAGTGGTATTGAAATGTTCCACGAATAGAAATGTAGTGTTAGGTAAGATAACCTCATCTGTGGTATCTGGCAGCCATTAAGTAGCCAAGCATATATTTCTTGACCATATTAAATTTATATCTCACCTTATGCTGCTGTATTAGATTCTGTCCAAAACCCAACCCATCTTTGCTAATAAGACTGCTGACTTAGGATTCTTAGGATTCAGCCAGCCCTCTCAGCCTCACTGGTAATGGGGTGGGAGTGGTGGGGGGGTTTTAGGACTAGACTGTTGTGTTTTTCTCATCAAGCCAAGAAACTTCTCAGACCCTGCAAACGTGTTACCTGGTAACATAGCTACAGTATGAATTTTAGGATAGAAAGAAATAAGGGAGGGAGGAGAGAGAAAATAAAGAAAATAGCCCTATGACATAGCTACAGTATGAATTTTTAGGATAGAAAGGAGAGAAGAGGGGAGAGAGGGAAATAAAGAAAATAACCCTATTTCAAATCATGAAGCTTTTTTTATCATTAACCCCAAATGCCCTTAACTCTGACTAAAGATGTCTCTTTTTTCCCTGTAAGTGTGTATTAAACTCATGCACTCATTCCTAGCATCATTTGAAAGTAGTTATGAGACATTCATTATGACTTCAATACCTTTCACATATTTAAATTTAGTATTTTCTTTAGAAAAGGCTAGAAAATATAGGGACTTAGGAAGAAGTTAAGGTAAACTTAAAATATATAAAAGCTCACTTTGAGTGAAAACGAGTAAAAACAAGCCCTGACCTTCTCAGAGGTAAGAAAAGTTGAAAGTAAATGTATTCTTTAGGAAATAAAGACTTTGCCAAGAATAGCATGGTTAGTTAAAGCAGTCTGGTGTGGAAAGTGTGTCTTTTAAAAAATAAGATTTCTTTATTTTCTTCTTGACTGATAGTTTTGTCAGAAGAATCATTTGAATAATAAATGAAACGCTTTGAAGTATATAGGGGAATGGAGAACTTTTCTGTGACTTGTACGAACTGGTGATACAGATTATAAACTAAGTGATGCCAAATTCCACCAGTTTACCCAGGATCTGAACACTAGCAAATGTAGTCAAAGATATAGAAATCTCCTGATGAAATCATGAAAATGGACAGAAGTGATCCAGATTGTTTAATTTCTTTTGAAATGTTATATTTATTAGATTTTAGCACCCAAAAGTTAAACAGTATTGAATTTCACACATAGCACTTTATTTTTAATCGTGGGTTGAAGGTTATGCACTTGGCATGACTGAAGAGTGACTCATACATTTTGCACTGACTTTATTAGTGGTAGTATTATTTTGATAGGCAAGGAGGAAAGCCGGGGAGTAAGATGATACTGAATTGAGGCTGAATTTGTTAATTGATCAAACTCAAACGGAAATAATGAATGTCACTTAATTTTCTTCTTTTTATATTCATGTGTATATCCCCTGCGAAGACTTTGAATGCTACTCATGTTTAAAATCCAACATAAAATATCATCTGATCATCAAAATTGGCAGTGGGAATTAGCAGTATTTTCTTCTAGTTACTGTCTCAAACTCTGCCACAGCTAAAATCTCATCACCTGGACACTTTGAAAGATGTGACCAGTATTCTTTATTGACATGTTTCCTATCTTAAAACACGATCACCATGAAATTCATATACTAAGTCTTGGTCACAATCCAGGGAAAGACTTGAAGGTAATGTGACTCTTCTCATAATTAGTAACCTAATTAAATGCTAGAGGGCTTCACCTATATAGTAATGTACCCTGCTTCTGAACAAAGATACCACCACCATGGAAATTGTATACTTGAAACACTAGTATATTTTTAATTAGTGGCAGGGTATAGGTGTGTGTAATCAGTTTTGTTTCATCTTCTAACTTTGCACAACAGTCTCCATTGTGCATTCATTTGGAATATATTGAAGAATAATCCACTGATTTAGCTTCTGTTTGTCAGAATTTAGGGTGACTAAAACTGGTATGAGTTGAAAATTACCTTAACATGATGGAATAAGCAAACTTAAAAGGCTGTTCAAAATATTAGAAAGCAGGTTTAATCTAATCAAGATGGGGGGAGGGGAATCTTTTACCTTAACTGCTACAAAATCATACCGCTCAATACAGCAGGTGAGTTTATTAAAGCTGGCCCAACAAATTTGGCATCACTTAGTTGAATAATTGGAGCTGTCAAGCATCCTTAAAAATAATAAAATCGCATTTCTTTTAATATGTGCTATTGTTGTTCAGTTCTGTGGTGGTAAAATATCAGAGATGGGGAACACTCGTTTTGCAACTAGCACAGGCTCTGCAGTGAGACAGACTTGACTTTGAATTCCAGCTTATACATTCATTCCCTTTGTGAACTTGGGCAAGTCAGTTAACTTCTCTGAGCCTGTCTAGAACATGTGAAAGATTCAGAACATTGTCCTAAAAAATACATATTTTTTAAAATTCTTGTGTGATTGTTAGGATTTAAGTGTTTATTGATTTGATTTTTAAAAAGAGAACAAGGAAACATTAATTCTGGTTGTAAAAGTTTAAAGGAAATAGCTGGGCTTGTTTAATTTGAGGAAGAGAAGACTTGAGATGTTTTGGAGATGGAGCTGGAGGCTAAGAAAGCACAACAGGATGTGTAAGTTAACTTTTCTAATGTATATGAAAGGTTATTCTTTTAAAACAACTTTATTGGGGGTATAATTGATGTAAAATAAGCTGTACATGTTTAAAGTATACAATTTGATATTTTTATGTACCCATAAAACCATCATCACTCTCGTGGTAAGGAACATAGCCATAGCCCTTTGTAATCCTTACTCAACCTCCCCTTCCCCACCTCCCTGGCAATGATTGTTTTATGTTCTGTCGCTATAGATTAACTTGCATTTCCTAGAATTTTAAGTAAATGGAATCATACAGGATGCATTCTATTTTGTCTGGCTTTTTCACTCAGTATAATTATTTTGAGATTCAGCCATGTTGTTAGGTGTATCCGTAGCTTTCTTTTTATTGCCAAACGGTATTCGATTGTATGGATATACTGCAATTTGTTTGTATACTCAGCTGTTGAACGACATTTGTGTTGTATCCCTCAACTAGTAACAAATAACTTGCTAGGAACAATCATGCACGAGTCTCTTTGTGGACTTAGGCTTTCATTTCTCTAGTGTAGATACGCAGGAATTAAACAGGTGAGCTAAATGGTGAGTGTATATTTAACTTAAGAAACTGCCAAATTGTTTTCCAGAGTGATTATACATTTGCACTAGTAGAGTATGAGAAATCTAATTGTTGCATATCCTAGCCAACACTTGGTATGCTCAGTCTTTTTAACATTAGCCTTTCTAGTGAGTATGTAGTAGTATGTCACTGGGGTTTTAATTTAAACTTCACTAATGTCTAAGGATATTGGGCATCTTTACATGTATTTGGCATTCGTATATCTTCTTTGCTGAAGTGTCTGTTTGAAACTTTGACCCAGTTTTTCTGTTAGGTTGTTTGCTTTCTTTTCTCCTCTCTCTCTCTCTCTCTCTCTCTCTTTTTTTTTTTTTTTTTTTTTTTTTTTAAGAGATGAGATCTTGGGAAAAAAAAAGAGAGAGAGAGAGAGATGAGATCTTGATCTGACAACCTAGCTGGAGTGCAGTGGCATGGTCACAGCTCACTGTAGCCTCAACCTCCTAGGCTCAAGCAATCCTCCTACCTCAGCCTCCTGAGTAGCTACGACTACAAGCACATGCCATCATGCCTGGCTTTTTTTTTATTTTTTGTAGAGACAGGGTCTCATTTTGCCCAGGCTGGTCTCGAACTCCTGGCCCCAAGCAATCCTGCTGCCTCAGTCTCCCAAAGTGCTGGGATTACAAGTGTGAGCCATCATGCCTGGTTTTGTTTTCTTACTATTCTGAATATATTTTGGATGCAAGTCTTTTAGGCATAGATTTATTTCTTTCCCTGGCATGTAGAACCAGAAAAACAAAATTAAATTGCAGCAAGTATAATTATACTGTATAAGGAAGTATTTTTTTGACTGGCAGTGTAAACATGGGCACAGGGATAACCAAAGGAGGATGTCAGACTTTCTCAGGGGGTATTTAAAAACTGACTGGCAATAGTCTTATTTGGGATACTGTAGGCATGCTGAAATATGACTCAACTTACCTAATTGCAATTTTCATTTGAGAAAAGGTACCTTGAATGAATCTATTGCTGGTATCCCAATATCTGTTGCTCTTTTGTGTCATTTTCCAGGCCAAAAAAAAGCAATTTTTTGGGATTTTGAAAACTTTCCTTGTACTTTATTATTTTTAAAAATTCATTCTTTCTGGTTTTAGCTTGAAGTGTTTCTGTGAAACATGAGGAGGGTCATTCAGGGGCATTAATTAGCTTTAGCAAAAACAAATTGCAATCTCTGCAAAGCAATCAAATTAAAAGAAATACTCAAATTTCTCTCATATAATAGTAGCACCAATCGTTTTAGCTGATGGCATTGGGAAGATTCATTTAACCCTCTGTAGATGCAAAATAATTAATGAGATTCTAGAGAAGAGGTTCTACATGATGAAAGGGGTTGGAGTGATTGTAGCCCTCAGAAGAGTAAAGGGTGCTTTCATGACGGGATTCCAATAGAGTTAATGAAGGGTTTTCCTGTGTATAGAAAACACTGGTCATTTGTTCTCCAACTCCACAGAGGCTCAAACTAGAGAAAATTGGCTCCAACTGTAGAAAGATTGAGTATGGTTAATGTTAGATAGAAAACTTTTATTATTAGCATCAATACTATGAGATTAAGCAATGGAACAAGAGAGGTCATAATGATATTTTAAAATAAAAAAGATAGCTATCTGCCTGGAATGTTTAAATGTCCATGATTGAATTTTGTTATTGAAGGGGACTTCGGAGATCATTTATTCTAATAGCGTTTACAGATGAGGATGTGAAAGGACATTACGTAACTTGCTGTGGCCACATTGTTAGATACTCATATTTTAATCTGAGGATGTCTTAAAAGTAGCCTTGCGTAAGAGACACGAAGGAAACTGTGTAAGTGCTTCTGCTTCACAGCAGGTTTCACTTCACCAAAAAAGTCACTTAAAGCTGATGACTGTGTATTTCTTCTAAGCCCAAGAAGATTCTGCCAATGTGCTGACATGTATGTGTCTTTTCTTGTCGTTACTATGGTTCAAGATTTTTATTCTTGGGCAATTCAAACTTATCTTTAAATAAATACCATACTTTGCTCAGGGGCCAACCTAATCTTCTCGGTATGGTTCCAATTTTAGTGTATGTGCTGCCGAGGCAAGCACAAAATTAATACTGTACTTTGAATGACTGTAAGTGATTCGACCTGAGGTGATCAGTACTGAGAGAGGGCCTCAGGGGACACTGCCACAGCATTTGTGGAACCTGTAGCAGTCTGACATGGGGTTCTTCATAAACTGTTGGTTGATGGCTGCAACTTGGTGGATGACTTACTTCAAAGTCCTGGTGACTAATTTGCCTTCGTTAAAGATAATATTGAATAAAGCTTTAGGCTTTGTTTTGTTTAACACTAGTTAGAGCAGTAGGAAACATATTTAGACAGTTCCTTATGTATGAGACCTGCAAATATGCATTCCAGCCATTGAAATTCGTGGGATAAATTGCCTCTAAAGGTTTCCTCATTCATTATCACAACAAAAAAATTGGCACAAGGCATTTTAGTTGGTTGTGGTTACATTGTATTTGGGAATTCATCATTCTTTTTATGTTCCCACTAGACTATCTAGAGTGAAAACCCACATACATTTATATAATATTATGTACTTTATTTTAAAGGGTTTATCTGAGTCCTAAAAATGAGAGAAAATATTTTCAAGTACCTAGCACATTGCCTGGCATCTAGCAGGCACTCAGTAAATATTCCTGCCTTCACTTCCTTTTTTCCTTCCTTCCTTTTAGTACGGATATCAGAATCTTTTAGAAATGTAACAGGTTATTGTCAAAAAGGGAAGTTAATAGAATTGGTCTATGTTGAGCATTCCCTTGACTCACAGGATGTTTAGATTGTCTAAGAGTTTAATATCATTTCAGAGATAATCACCTGAAAAGTTAAATTGGTCAAAGAAAAATTTACCCAGCACCTATGATTTGTCCAGTCAGTCTTGGACTAGAATTAGAGTACTTTGAATACCAGAATAAAAATATGTATTTAATGTGACAGTAGAGAGCTATCATAGGTTCTAGAAAATTTGAAAGCTAAAAAAAAGTTTTTTAATGGCAATAAAAACATTCCTTTCTAAACCTTCTATCTATATATAGTAGGGTTATATATAATAGGGTTTAAAAAATAAGATGGTAAATTCTCTCTATTCCTTTGTATAGTATCTTAAAATGACTACCCATTCCTGTGTTTGTGAACTGAAAAATCAATCACTGTAAATATGGAATCTCTTGCGCTAAAGGATAATGGTGTGAGTTTCAACTGTATTAAATCACTTTGAGAACTTGGCCTTTGAGCAGTCAACGCCAAAAGAAAGCCAGCCTGTTACTGATTTCTCAGACCCATCCATCCACTGCCTGCAAGGAAAGGAGGAGACATGCTGAGAGGTCAAGTGTTATTGTGTTCAGCCCCCTTTAAAGAGTCAGTGGCTGCCTGAATATGCTCATTTCTTGGTTGTTTGTGGAGGCTAAGCAGAAACATTGCGAAGGGTTTCGCGATTGGGAGGAATGTGCAGTTCTTTCATTCAGTCTGCATATGCAGCAGCCCAGCTCCTGCCTTACATGCAGCTCATCCCAGCCCAAGAAACCCGAGGGTAGATCCAGAATGCTGTTCCAGCTGTTGCATGAAGAGAACAGTAGACCAGAGTGTGTCTCATTGGTACAGGGGCAGAGAGAAACCCCTCAGATAGACTGGGAGGGAAGATTATGCCAAATTTTCAAACTAAGTCTAGCAGTTATTTTTATTTGCTTAGGAAAGATGATTCCTTTTTATTTTCTAGGGCTCCCAATGTCTTTGTATGTACTTTGCTATAAAGTCTTTTCCATGTTTTTCCCAGAGTCGGGAAAGAATTATTACTAAGGTATAGCACATTTCAGTGCCCCTGAGAAGAATCTCCTTCCCAGCTGTCTAAAACATTTGGTTGGGATCTGAAAAATTTAGTTTCAAATTGTATTTGTTGTCGTCTCAAAAAATGATGAAACATTTAAATGAAATTTCAGATGAAATGTAATTTTCATACTTTTATCTCTACATTTTGATCAGCAAGTAACCAGAAATTAGCATTCAGAAATCATGCATCTTTTCATTTATTTAAGAATATTTATAATTGTGAACAATTAAAGCACATTGTTTAGAGACCTTTTAAAGTAACAACCAAATTGTATACCTTCACCCCTCCATGCTGGAAAATTTCCTTGCCTTATTTCCTAGCACTGAAAGGGATGGTATGAATCAAGTAGCCATAGCCATTGCACCTGGGACTGTGTTTCTGCCACGTTAGGTTGCTGAGTGCCGTGCCTGTTTCTTGCAGGGGCAAGTGGAGGGATGTCCAGATGATGGAGGCTGATTTCTAGCTCCCAGCAGCTGACATTTCAGTCTGGAGTTATTAGCCTGTGGCCTGTCAGCCTGGGTCACTGGGAGGCAGTGTGAAGGTGACCTCAAAAGCATGCTTCTCTGAGGCTTAGATTCTGTGGTTGAGCTTGTCTCAAGTGGTCATACAGTACAGTTTTCAGATGTTCTGTTGTGGCTTATTGTTGGCATTTCTTCATAATTTTTTTAAGGGTTTAATGTGTTGCTTAGAATTAATTTGCAAAGAGCTTTGAGCTGCCCGATAGATAACGTATTTAAACATTCTACCTGAAGTTACTTTGTGTGTCTGGAAATGTGCAGTTTTTAGCTTAGCTACTGTCTATGGCTCTTGTGTTCTCCTTACTACCCAAATCAAGGATTTTTAAAAAATAAAACTTTAAAAGCCCCAAATTCATTACCGTTCCAGGAAATATGTTTGAATAAAGAAATCCCTGAGCTATGCAGAGGGCAAGATTATAGTCAATGCAATTTTTGTGTGCTAGTGGTTTGAGTTGTAAGAAAAGGAGCAGCTGGGAGTAGCCGCGGACCTCGAAATGTGATTTCACTATATTGCCCAGGCTGGTCTCAAACTCCCGGCTTCAAAGTGATCCTCCTTCCTTGGCCTCCCAAAGTGCTGGGATTACAGGCATGCGCCACCATGCCTGGCCGAGTTCATCTTTTGCCAAGACAATGCAAACTCCAGTGACCATTCCTGTGCCTGTGCTCCGGCTGCCCCGGGGCCCTGATGGTTTCAGCCGTGGCTTTGCCCCTGATGGACGCAGAGCCCCCGTGAGGCCAGAGGTTCCTGAAATCCAGGAGTGTCCCATAGCTCAAGAATCTCCGGAATTCCAGGAGCAGCGGGCCCGAGCTGCCCTTCGGGAGCGTTACCTCCGCAGCCTGCTGGCCATGGTGGGTCGTCAGGTGAGCTTCACGTTGCACGAGGGTGTGCGTGTGGCCGCCCACTTCGGAGCCACCGACCTGGATGTGGCCAACTTCTACGTGTCACAGCTGCAGACTCCCATAGGTGTGCAAGCAGAGGCGCTGCTCCGATGTAGTGACATTATTTCATATACCTTCAAGCCATAAAGACATTGTGTTCACTTTTCTGCTTGAGGCTAAGCCACTGTATCCCAGGCCTCCCAATGTTCCCAAGCCAGGAACTCTGGGCCCCATGGAGTTATGAGCTCCCTTGGAATTTTCAGCCAAGCTTTAAGCAAGTCTGGACTCCTGAGACCTCCTGGGTCTAGTCAGTAAAATTCTGCAACTCTAGGAATTCTAAGATTCCATTGGAAGGAATGCTCTACCTCACAGAACTCTGAACCCTACAGAAATATGGGCCTGCTGCCATTTCTTGAAGACCAGGGCATCGGGGTGGGGTGATAAAGGAGACAACCTGCACAGGGGGACGTTATTAAAGAGGCTGCAAAGTTTAGCCACCCTGAAGATACTCCCCAGTGCTCCCCTCCTGCTAAAGAACCAGTTACCCCAGGAAAAAAAAAAAAAAAGAAAAGGAGCAGCTGGTTTGGGTGGTGGTGGAGGAACAGCTAGTTCTGATGAGCAGTTAGTTCTGATGAGTGGAATATTGGCATAGGAAGAACAAGTAGAGAATCTGGCAACCTTGGCCGTCACTGAACTCACCTGAGAATGTGGAAAAGGGCTTCAGCAATGCCACATTTATAACAAAGACATATTTAATAGTTACAGGATATGCAGAAATATCTGCTTTTTCCAATTCACTGGATACAAACTGTGTGTGTGTGTGTGTGGTTTCTCTCTTTTATGCATGCACACATACCCACACATACATGTTTTCCTGAAGGCAAGATTTAAAACTATGAACCACACACAACAAAAAGGAAAAAGAAATCTTGGTATAATAGCAGTAGAGTAGACAGAAAATAGACTTGAGCCCTGGACCTGGAGAATAAAGCTAATGGGCTTCACATAAACAAGTGAATAGGCCCTAGAGAAACTCAAGCCTCCTCTCCTTTCCAGCTCATTTAGAGGGGAAGGAGGAGGGCAGGCCTTTGTGAGCACTTGGAGCCTGTTTGGTACAGGCCAGGCTCTGTTTCCTCAGCCAGTTGTTGAGACAAAGAGCACTAGAGAAAAACAATTTGTAAAGTGTATAAAGGTTTTATTTTCAAATTATTCTACCTGCTTGTCTTCTAGACATTTTATTTTCATGCATTATTTCATTTAAACTTCACAACAGCCCTATGAAATGAGCACTATTCCTTTTCCCCATTTATAGAAGGTACAAACTTAGGTTTACTGACTTATCTAAAGTCACACACTAGTAAGTGTCAGAACTCAGATGTAAACTTAGGTCTGCTGGATTCCAGAGCATGTTCTTAAGTCCCTGTCCTATGTGCTCTGTGATAAAGAACTATGAAGACCCTGTTTCTGTTCTCAGAGTCATTTCAGTCTAGCAGACGTGATGATGCCTGAGAGCTACTGTGGGGAAGGTAAGTGAGATGCACTGGCTGCTATGGCAGAGCTAAATATGCAATTGCAGTAGGCGGAGGGAAGGAAGTGATTGATTCGGATCACAGGAAGTACAGTAAAGTTTCACAAAAAAAGGTAATACCTTAGCAGAGGCCAGGCATGGTGGCTCATGCTTATAATCCCAGCACTCTGGGAGGCCAGAGTGGGAGGAGCACTTGAGGCCAGGTGTATGAGACCCTGTCTCTACTTAAAAAAAAAAGAAAGAAAAAGAAAATCAGCTAGGCCTGGTGGCATACGACTATCATCCCAGCTACTCAGGAGGCTGAGGTGGGAGGATCACTGGAGCGTAGGAATTCAAGGCTGCAGTGAGCTATGATCTCGCCACTGAACTCCAGCCTGAGTGACAGAGTGAGACCCTGTCTCTAAACAAAAATGTAGTACCTTAGCATAGTTAGAAGATGAAGAGGAATTCCCCTCTTCGTTACAGGAGTACAGGAGTAAAAGTACAAGAGTAAAAGGACATTACTGTAGTGAGAATGAACTGGAATGTGCAAACACTAGTTGGCTTGCCAAAACGTATATAGAAAGAAAGATTTTTTGAAAGTACTATAATCCAGAGCCTCAGCCTGCTGTGTCTCACCCAGCCTTTAGAGATGGCCTGTTAAATAGGGTTGTCTGAACTTTGGGTTGTCAGTAGATGACCATTTCCCAAGAGCTGACAGCTGTGCTGTAGGACAAACAGACCATAGTGGTATGGCTGGCATTCTTGAGTAACTTTAGTGAGAGGTTTTAGGGGGTGTGTTGGCAGGGTGGGATCAGGGTCAGACATAGCTTTTTTGAACTCATCCCAGCTTGGAAGATGCTAACCGCTTGGTTAAGTAGGGCCATCTAGAGCAAGTGGATGGCCCTTTTCATCACTGACAGAAGTTTGGGGGCCTCTGTTTTGTACATGATATAGCCTCACCTGAAAAATAAGAATCAGGACTGGAGGTGGGCCAGGAAATGGGGAGGAACTGGGGGAATGTTAATTATGTTAATGAGGTAGGATGGAAGGGGATATTGGCTGGATCCTGAAGCCATTTGGAGACTTTGAAGCCTCTGGTTCCTGTGACATACGGGGACTCGCCCAATGCTACTGAGACTTAAAGTTCCCTCAGTTCAAAAATACCTCCCCCATGTTGCCCACAAAGTTTCTCTCAGCCACTCTGACTTGTCAGATTTAAATGAGGTACCACATACAAAGCCTGGTCTTTAATAAATGCCCAGGAAATGTTAGCTATTATCAGCATCATCTTTGTTGTTCTGCGTCGAGGTCTGCAAATTAGAGACTGGTTCGTTCTCTAAGTTGTTCATACCTTAGTGTGATTAGGTTGAATGTTTAGAAACATTCAGTTTTTCCAAGGCTCTGGGGATTTTGAGGCAACTACATTGTAAAGTCTTACAAAGACTGAATTTTGTAGGTAGACAGACCCTAATTAAAATGCGGACTTTATGCTAGCTTTATGACCCAAAGTATGCTGGGAAACCTCACTCTGTTCATCTTAAAGTAGGGATAATGACACTGACCTTGGGATGCAGATTAATGAAATAATTAAAATAGTGTATCTAAAGCACATAGCCAGTCCTCGCACATACTAGTGACTTAATCTCAGTTCCTTTCCTTTTGTCTGGATGCCCTGGGGGCAGTTTGGGTTCACGTAGGGAAAGGCACAGGTCTGGGGAAGGACTTCTTTCTTGCCAAACCCAAGCGCTCTCTGCCTCTCCCCACCTCTCCCCACTTAGGCAGAGCTGGGCATAATCACCTAGACTAGTACTCCCACACACAGGTGTCACACTTACACAGCAACAGCAGCTTGTGTTTACTTCTTACGGCCTGAGAATCATTGGCTGGTTCTTCTGTCTTCCACACTAGATGGTAAGTTCCTTGTGGCCTAGGCAGTGGTTTTCTCTCCGATTCTCTGGTACCTGACCAAGTGTGTGCTTGTGCTAGGTACTCAGTAGGTGTCCCTACAGATGTGGGTGGGCAGAGACAGTTTTGGTGATGTATAACCACTTTCCTTTGAAATCTTTCAGAAAAAAAAGAACACATTATGATGGTAGATATGAGACAAGAACACTTAGAAAAAGCTTAGCCCTCACTCTGTGAAAGGTGGTGAGGGCAGCATGGTCTCAGCTCAGTGGTCCTTTTTTTTCCTGAGAATACTGCATTCTGAACTCTTCTGGGTTCCTCAGGTGTTAAGCTCAAGTGTGTATTTCACCCTCATTTGAAGGTCCTTTATCTGTTCCAGAAAGTTGTTTCAGCTCTGCCTCCCACTTGACTTTTCTGTGCCACTCTACAGCTGTGTATGTCTGCATGGGTACACTGATTTGTGATGAGCAGGCTGTATGTCACCTCTAAGCTGGTGGTTCGCTGTGAGCAGTGTTCTTCTCCACTGCTATGTCACATGCAGCAGAGCACACACCTGACAGCCACATTGTGTTGTCATTGATGTATACAACGGAGCAGCAGGAGGTTCTCCACCTGGGTCTGGGAAACTCCCCCCTCAAGGGTTTTGGATGTGTGTCACGAACCTGAAACTATATGGGAAATTGTGTGTATATGTTCATAAATATATTCCTCTTGTGAGAGAATTCATAGTTTACATTAGTTTCTGAAATATTTTCGTTATCCTTAGAATGTTTAAAAAAAAAAAACCCCACTCATTTAGAAATTTTCCACATATGTGTAAATTACAGTTTGTGTTTTGTTAGCTAGGAGATATTTTGTGTTCCCTTGATTTCCAGGTGTGAGCTACAGGTTGAATAGCCAGAGAGCTCTGGGTGGCAGTCTGGCCTGAGCGCTACTTACACATCCTGGACTTAGCCCTCAGAGTTTTCACTGAGCCCTTCTGAGCTTCATTTTATTTTTCATCTGTTAATTTAGGTTCATAATGCCCTTTTGTCCTACAGGGAAGTTGCATAGTAAAGAGATCACAAGTGTGCAGGTGTTTTATCAACTGTCAAGTGCTGTACAATTGTGGGATGCAAGTATTCTTATTAAAAATGTATCATGTCTCGGTCAGGAACGCGGTTGCTCACACCTGTAATCCTAGCACTTTGGGAGGCCGAGGTGAGCAGACCACGAGGTCGGGAGATCGAGACCACCCGTCTCTACTAAAAATATGAAAAATTAGCCGGGCGTGGTGGCGGGCGCCTTTAGTCCCAGCTACTCGGAAGGCTGAGGCAGGAGAATGGCATGAACCCGGGAGGAGGAGCTTGCAGTGAGCCAAGATTGCACCACTGCACTCCAGCCTGGGTGACAGAGCGAGACTGTGTCTCAAAAAAAATAAAAGTGTCATGTGTCATGTCACACAGTGTCGAGGACATGGTAGGCAGTCAATAAATATGTGATTAAAATGAACATGGAAAGGGTTTATTGAAGTGAGAGGGCTAGAGGTTTTAAGACACTGGTGTCTGTACCTTGCAGATTCTGTGGAGGACCTAGTATTCAGGCCTAGAACACAGCTTAGGGCTATTAGAGGGACTGATTTTCAAGGAATGTTAAAAGTAGAAATGACCTTTGAGACCTTAAGTTTATTTTTTTTATTTTATGGAAGAAACTGAGACTTAGAGAGACAGGGACTATCCCACTTATTTCAGAAGGGCTTGAGACTCTTCCTCACCACTTTTAATGGTGGCCAAGAAAAGACCTTCTTTGCCTTCATATTATCAACATGTTGTCTTACCTGTTTAAAGCAGCATAGAATTCACCACATGTTCTTAATTCTCTTCCTGGGGCCACTTACAGGCCTGCAATTCTTGAATATACTGATGCTATTACTAGACACAGGCACAATGCACTGTAAAAACTTGGAATTTCTGAAGTCCTTCCTTCTTGGAGTGTTCTCTTAGACATCACATCAGACCACTGGGTAGAAAGCATTGCCACCATTCTCAGCTGTACTGATACTCAGAGAGGTTTCTATGACTTTTCCAGGTCACAGAACTCAGTGTCCAACGCAGAATGAAAATCCAGGTGTTCTAATTTTCTATTCTTATAGCTACTAGATTCTAAATGTGCTCCTCAGACCCCCTCCCTGCCCCCAGCAGGTGACAAAGCAGAAACCTAGAAATTTTTTTCTTAGTGTTTACATATATATGTATAAATTTGTCTATGATCTAATCTTTCCATCTAAAGAATTTGTGATAGAATATTTAACCGTTGCATTATAATGAATGTTACTTAATTAAATATTACTTCAAGAATTGGCTCCTTTTTTGGTAATTGTGTTACTTTTTTGAGGAGAAGTTTTGTTTTGCTTTTTAACCTTGTTGTGTGCATTTGGAAACTACCCTAACACAGGGTATCCAAAAGCAGAAAATACTGGCACTTTTCCCACTTTCCATTCTTCCTCTTGCATGGATGCCAGAATCCTTTGGGAAATCATCATTTACAAAAGTCAGGAGCAAAAGGAGGGGCATTCTTTAGTGTACAGTCACTGCTAATTGGAAACTAAACATCTGTAACCATGTCAGAGTTATTTGTATTTGAAAAGAAACATTTATATACAAGAGCCCTTTTGGAAACATAAAACACACTGCAACACAAAGTGTGTGCATTGGAGAGGTGGGTGACAGACGGAAAGGGAAGCTTCCAACAAATGACTGTGCCATACTAAGTGAAGTGATTTGCTAATTAAATCTCAAAACATTTTCAGAGTTTTTTTTTTTTTAATCAAATGAAGTTTCTCCCTGACCCCACCCTCATCATTTCCTATAGACCAAAGCAAACGTTTTTCTGCATTTGCCAGTTACAGATTAAACATTTAATCATTTAAAAAGAATAAGTGAGAAAATGGATGAGTTGTGGGAACTGTCACAACTACTGTAACCATAGCTCTCTGTTTTCCCACAGATAATATGGGGTGACCTCTTCTCCATCCTGAAACTGTGCTGCAGGACCTACCTGACAGACCTAACTGTCTTAGGGGGAAAAATAGCATTTTTTTTTTTAAACCCACCCCATACTTCTTTCTCCTCTTCCCCTACCTCCCCCAACACCATGATGAAATTCTGCTCCGACTATTCTATTTGTACAGAAATTATATCTGTATTTCTTTTGGCATATTAGAATAAACGTTGGCAATAACCTCTAAGGTATTAGAAACATTGCTATTGTAGGGCCCTGTCCCTCTACTTACTGAGCCAACATGGCCATGTAGCCCTAATGGCCTAATTCTTACCAAGTAATTCCTTCATGAACACAGATTAATTTTGAAGAAAGTCAAGAGGCCATCTCTTTTCCCCTGCAGAGTCTACCATCTTCTGACCTTCCCTATTCTTGTCATCTAAGACATTTCTGTAAGTTGAGTTACTTTTTAATTGGATGAAAAATATGAAGTCTTGAGCGTTCTAGTCAAGAACTTATTTAAGCTGGTACTTAGCATATTGGACTTTCCTGTCAATCTCATATCTGTGAAGACTTTTACTTTACTCTTAATCAATCAATCTCATATCTGTGGAGGCTTTAAAGTGCAGTTTCAACAAAATAGTTATGGCCTTTCAGGTTCTGAGTGTTTATGAAGTTGAAAGGCTTGTAGATGACCTGCCTTTACAATGACTTTCTAGAATCTCAAAATAACACTTGTCCAGGACTTTCACTATTTAAGAACTGGCTTTTATTCCAGCTCTTTGGGTATGAGTCAGCCCAGAGGCAAGGATTTGGTGATTTGAAGGTCCATCTCTTGTTCTCTTAACAATTAGTTCAGACCGTGTACTGTGCTATTTGTGGCACTCCCCAGTATGGCCTGACCCACTTCTCAACCTTAACTTTTACTGTTATTCATGAACCTCTGCATTATTCAAACACATCTACCTACACCTTGAGTATTTCTAGTCTTGCTTTATACCACTTTGCCCTTGGTTGAAATGACTTCAGATCTTTCTTGGCCTACTTGAATCATGCTTGCTTTCCTGAGTTCCATCCTTCTTCTGATTTTCTATAGTCATAATGTCAAGGTCACTTGCTTCTCACTTTTCTTATACTGTCTCGTACTTTTGATCATTTTTTCAAATATACTTTTCCTCTGGCCAACCAAAGTATGGGCTCTTCAAAGACAATGGTGACTGTCTTACTTTTTATGGCACTTATCATGGTGCTTTTGCTTATCATAAATACCCAATAAATAGTTAACGAGTAAGTTGTTTTTCACTACTACCTGTTTATTGTGTTATTCTCAAGCCTGCCTCTGTTTAATCTCCATGATAAAGAATTATAGATGCTAACGATGTTTTTAACCAAAGCGAAGTCACCTGTAGAACTAATGCAGATACAAAACATCATTTGGAATAAGGAGCAACTCCTCTCTCCCCCTAGCCCCTGAATGTTCCAGCCAATGCTAGATAGAATGTAAGTATATACAAAGACAGATGTAGAGATGACTGTTGAATGGTCTTGTGTTTTTATTTCTCCCCAGGTGTGGTCACTCACCTGTCTATCACTCCCGTGAAATGGCAGCTCGTGCCTTGGTCCCATTTGTTATGATAGATCACATTCCTAATACCATTCGAACTCTGTTGGCCACACTCCCCAGCTGCACTGACCAGTGTTTCCGGCAAAACCATATTCATGGGACACTTCTCCAGGTAAGTAAAGTTGCTTTGTGTGACTTCTGTCAAACAGCATAAGATGAACTCTGGTTTCTCATGTACTGTTAGCTGGTGAAGATTTGATACACAGCCTCTTAACTTTATCTGTAGAACTTTTTTTCTACTTCTGAAAGATCAGGTATCTCCTAGTTATGCTTTTTTCATCCCAAATATCACTACAGTGTTACACTGTGATTCTCTCAGGTTATCTTTTGCAATAAATCCTGTGTTTTCTACAGTATACTTTCTCCCACTTGGCCTTACCTCTGTAAGCCAAATAAAACTTTGTCTTTTCCATGAAGTATGCCTGCAAAACATTCTGGGCTACTACCTATTCAGAGTAAAACTGAAAGCATACCTTGAGAGAGGTTAGCCTAAGAGGCACAGGAAGAGTTATACACATCAGGGAGACTTTGCCCTGTGGCACAGCACCTTAGTACATGGAAGTATTGAACCTTTCCTGTTTTCTCTGTGCTACCAAAAAACCTTATTATTTTGAACAAGTGTACAAGTTTATTGTTTTTAACCTAACATTTCTTCTAGAAAAGAGTAACATACAAAGAGACTTTTTACTGAAACTGCCCTATTTCAACCCTAACTTGAGGACAGGTAGTATTGGTGAGGTCTTGTGTTCACATGGCTGGTATAGTTGCTCACAGGGGCATAGGGTTAGGGGTGGAATATAAATGTCAGGTCATGTTCCCGGTTTATGAACAGAGTTGAGAGATGCCCTTGAGATCTCAATACATGTTATAAGCCTGAGATCGACACTGCTGACGTGGCAGGCAGTGTGTGGAGTGATTAACAAGATGAAACTCTGGAGCCAGACAGCCTGGGTGTGAATCTCAGATCTACCCCTCATTACTTACACATCCATGTCTTCGTTTTTGAAATAAGGATAATAGTAGCCTATACCTCATAGGGACTCTGTGAACACTAAGGGAGTTAATACATACAACATGCTTAGAATAGTGCCTGGTACACCACAAGATATATAGATAGTCATTATTATTATTATTATTAATTTTAATAAACCTGTACTATAATGAAAACTAGTTTTTCATAACTCATTCTCCCTAGGTAATAAGAATGCAAGATAGAACTATCTTTTTCTTTTTCTTTTTTTTGTTTTTTTTGAGACAGGGTCTTACTGTGTTGCCCAGGCAGGAGTGCAGTGGTGCAGTCTCGGCTCACTGCAAACTCTGCCTCCTGGGTTCAAGCCATTCTTGTGCCTCAGCCTTCTGAGAAGTTGGAATTATGAGCTTTCTGCACCCCCACTGTTCCCACAGTCACCAATTTTTGTATTTTTAGTAGAGATTGGGTTTCACCATGTTGACCAGGCTGGTCTCGAACTCCTGACCTCAAATGATCTGCCCACCTTGGCCTCCCAAAGTGCCGGGATTATGGACATGAGCCACTGTGCCTGGCCGTTCCTTGATTGTTTTCTATATTCAACAAATATTTACTGAATGCCTACTACATACCACTATGTCACAGTCATAATAGCAAGTAAGTCAGTTTTTGCCTTGAAGGAGCCAAGGACAAAAAAGTACCAGAAAATAGGCAATCACAATGTAGTGCACTAAGTGCTGGGTGAACACATAGCAGGGCCACCAGGCTCCTCTGGGAAATCGAGGAAAATATCCCAGAGGAAGCAACATCTAAGCAGAGACTGAAGAAGTTAGCCAAGTAAAGAAAGGGGAGGAGTCTCCCATGCAAAGAGAGCAGCATAAAGGCTCCCAGTGGGTGAGAAGGTAGCCCCCGAGTGGGAACTGCTGGTTTGGGTGGAACTGAAGTTCTAGGTTGGCAGTTTTCAAATTTGTCTCAGAACCTCTTTAGACTCTTAAAAGCTACTACGGCTCCCAGAGAGTTTTGTCTATCAATATTCAATTAGAAAGTAAACTTGAGACAGGCTGGTGTGGTGGCTCGTGCCTATAATCCCAGCACTTTGGGAGGCTGAGCTGAACAGATCAGTTGAGGCCAGGAATTCAGGACGAGCCTGGCCAACATGGCGAAACCCCATCTCCACTAAAAATACATAAATTAACTGTGTGGTGGTACATGCCTATAGTCCCAGCTACTCAACTTGGAAGGATGAGGCACGAGAATTGCTTGAACCCCAGAGGCAGAGGTTGTAGTGTGCCGAGATCATGCCACTGCCCTCCAGCCTGGGCGGCAGAGTGAGACTCTGTCTCAAAAAAAAAAAAGTAAACTTGAGAAAATATTTAAACACGAGGACTCACAAGTACATATTGCATTAGTCATCAAAATAATGACATTCTCACACACCTTGTAGCCTCTGGCAAACTCCAATGTACACTCATGAGAGAATGAGAGTAAAAGAGGAAACTATTTTCTTGGCATCACTTGAAAATAATTTGTCTTGGGGACCTCTTGAAAAGATTGCATTGCCCCAGACTGCAGTTTGAGATCATCTAGTCTATGTTACATACATTATGGGTCTTAGGTCGTTTCTTTAATATCAGCTCTTGAGCACTCATCTCCCTTGAGTTCTCACTACATCCCTGTGATGAAGAGAGGGGCAGGGGTTATTGTCTTGGTCTTAAAGATGGACCATTGTAACCCAAAAATTATTTGCTCTGCCTCAAAATTTATATCTCTTGATTGTGTCAGACTCTGCTGATTCTTCGAAAGAGCAGGGCTGGAATAATGAGGAATATAGAACAGCCTTTCCAAAGTGTAAACTATATCTGAGTTAGAAGGAAGGCCTAGCTTGTCAAATGGATAAGCCATCAGATTTTCTTTACTGAAGATCCACTCTTGGCTGAACTTTGTCCAAATAGTTTGGTTGGAGTTGCTTCTTGGGCTCTCTCATCAGTTGTGCAAATGAGCCTCCCAGCCTTGTTTCCCATACACACTACTGACAGTTCTGGCTGGGTTTCACCAGTCTGCCCAGCAACAAAACATGGTCTTTTGCTCTGCCTCTGGGCTGCTTTTGATAGTCTCAAGTTTACTTCTTCTGCTAGATAAAATGTGAAATCCTGTGGAAAGGGTAAGACCCTAGAACTCTGGGTTTGTTGTGGCTGTTGCTCTTGTTCCTAAGTGTTGGTGAGATGAAGGGCTTGTTGAATAAAAGCCAGCAAATGTGGGTGTTGGGTATCGTATTCATGTTTGTCAGGCAGATTCCTACCTTTATCAAGGTTAGTTTACCCTGGTTCAGAAAAAGAAGTCAAAGGGATGTGGAAAGTCTTTCTGGCATGTCCATTTGAGTGTCACACCTGTGTTGTCCTAGTTCTGTCCATCCTGTGGTTCTTTATGGGGAAAGCATAAGGGGTTAAGTTGGGAAGGGCTCTTTTTCTTTTTCCTTTCTACATCTTATAGATTCCTCTCCACATAAAGCTACCTTTGAAATCATTAAAAAGCC
Organism: Rhinopithecus bieti; assembly: GCF_001698545.2. Classification (NCBI taxonomy): domain Eukaryota; kingdom Metazoa; phylum Chordata; class Mammalia; order Primates; family Cercopithecidae; genus Rhinopithecus; species Rhinopithecus bieti. The sequence continues at coordinate 412,735 of NW_016824934.1, read as the reverse complement.
TGCACCTGGAAAAGAGGTGTTAGGGATTGAAAGGAATGATCATCTCCATGGGATCTCCAGAGCCAGCTAAGTAAATATAAAGTTGTTATTTTTTTCAAAAGCAGGAAATCATTTTATAGTCAGAAAACAAATTCTTTCACAGAACATTTTCTTGAATTATACATTTTGACCACTTTGAAAATGTTTACATAAATACATCAAATCTCAGAGTATTTCTATAGTATACCTTGAAAACAAGAAATAAGCTGATCTCTGAATTTTCTGGGACTATGGAAGAAAGACTCAAATAACACTTGCAAAAAAAGAACATGTGGGATTCATTTCTTAATCGTTTTAAAAACCAGAGGTTCATAATTGCTGTGTTGAGATGGTTAGAAGTAACACACATTAGAAAAGGTGAGGTTATGCAGCAGATTCATGAGAACCAGGGGTAAATGACATTAAATCTCAATAAAGGCTAGATAAGAGCCGTGGACATTACCTCATTTGGGAACATCACTAGCAGGGCTGCTGTGTCTTTTAAGTAGAATTAACCTTCTGTTTTTGTTGCCGAAACTCTTCATGTTGGGGACTTAACATTATTACTAGGTTGCTTGTCACTCTCAAGAGATCATATTGGAGTTCTGAAAATTCTTATATTGAGGAGGAGCGTGGCCAACAATCATGAGGAAGGGTTTATTCTGATTCTTGGGTACTTAACTCACATTTTGGGTGATTCATAAGAAAATGTATACCATTTGAAATAAGAGTTTGAATTTTCAGTTTTTTCATTTCTTGTCTATTTTGGGTTTTTGTTATTGTTGTTGTTGTTATGTACAAATAAAAGGTGATCTATTGCTCTTTAATTTAGCTCTTTTTTTTTTTTTTTTTCTTTTGAGACAGAGTCTCACTCTGTCGCCCAGGCTGGAGTGCAGTGGCGCCATCTCAGCTCACTGCAACCTCTGCCTTCTGGGTTTAAGCAATTCTCCTGCCTTAGCCTCCCGAGTAGCTTGGATTACAAGTGCCCACCACCACGCCCGGCCAATTTTTGTGTTTTTAGTAGAGACTGGGTTTCACCATGTTGGCCAGGCTGGTGTGGAACTCCTGACCTCAAGCGATCCCCCTACCTCAGCCTCCCAAAGTGTTGGGATTACAGGTGTGAGCCACCCCGCCCAGCTGAGATAACATATTAAACTCCAAAGCCTGTGTTCCTATTTTCTTTAGAATGTGCTGCCTCTGATGTGAATAACAACTTTTTATGGCTAAGGAGAAGAAACCAAGAATCCATCTAAAGATAAACTTTATCACTCAGTTGCTCTCCTTAAATCTAATTTAGTATGTTATGATACAGTGGAAACAAAGTAAATCTATTTGTGTTATTGAGACAGAAGAAGTCAGTGAAACCCAGGGAAGCTGTGACCCGTAAAAGGTATATTGTACCCTCCCCTCTCTTCTCATCTCTCTGTCATCATTTCTCTTTGGTCTTCCATTTAATGCTACTAAATCTGTATCTGGAAATACAGATCCTCCCTTGGGACCTAGGCTATAGCCAAGTCTATAGTTGCCATACCTTCTATCATCCTTAAGGGTCTGACAAAACCTCTCAAACTTGGGTAACCATAGGAGTTACGGATCCTAGATCTAGGAACTGATAGGACCATGAGAAGGTGGTCAGGACTGAATTTCATTCAGCAGACACTGTAGCTTGCTTACCCTGTTCTAGGCACTGGTAAAAACATAAGGCGTTTGCCTTTGAGGCAAACTTAAAGAGAGCTGTGGATTAGAAGCCAAGTGAGCCCTCAGGGACCAGGGATCATATGAGTAACAGAAATGAAGAGGAGACAGAAGATACAGTGCCAGACAGGGCATCAGGCATAAAAGGAGACTGAAACTGAGGCCATTTCTGCTTGAGTCTGGAACATCCCGATATACTCTGTGTTTGCTATAGGGTCAGAATCTTTACATGATGGGAACAGTAGTGTTGGGCTGGATGGGACAGATGAAGACCGAAATTGGAGTAGACCTTGGCATTACCTTTACGGGAAGAAAACCAGAAAACAAAGAAAGAAGTAAAGGTAGGCTAATTCGGCCAGCTAGTTGTATGAAGGAATCACTGTGCAAGAAGCAGGGATGGTACCAACCGCCCTTCAGTCTATGCTACAGACGAGAGCAGTGGAAGCAAGTAGAAAATCAGTGACAGAGGTAGCCTTAAGTGTCAACTCTACTGGAGTTTCTTAAATAAGGAAGCAAATGAACATTTATAGAAAAGATATGTATATATATTTCTATTAATATTGCTGTTACATCAAAACTTGTGATTAAATATAAAAGAATTATCATTTCCATCTTTTAAAAATGTAATCATATGAGACAATGTCTTAGTGCTTTAAGAATTTTAATATCATTTATATTTCTTAAAAGTACAAAATTGTGAAACATAAAATGGCCCAGCTGTCCAGAAATGGAACATTTCTTGATAGATTCCATTTGGCGACCTAAGATGTTTACCATCTCCATTGTTGTTTGTTTTATGCCTCGAAAATATTATTTCAGAATGGAAAATCAAAAAGAAAAGCGTGAAACTATGCTGATGTTGTAAGTTATAGGTGGATTTCTGGTCTGTGTGCTTTTTTTCTGGAATGAGTCATCATTTGAAGAAAATGCTCACTCTTGTCAGGTGGCCAGATTTATTCTTTCTTTTTGAGAACTTGTGTTAGTGTGAAAGGAGAAAAATCTAAGTTGCTAGGCCCCAGTCCAAAAGTGTTAAGGCAGAGTTTCTCCAGTGGTGTGGCTATGGATGTGCCAAGGTATTTATCGATTCCTTCAGCTCTCAGGGAGTCTGAGTGTGACCTGGCAGGGCTGGAGCCTCTAGGCAGTCACCTGCAGCTGGGAGCAGCATCGTCGGTTTTATCCCAGAGTGCCAAAGAAAGATTACTTTCTATGTGTGCCTTGATGTGAAAAGGATTGGGAAGTACTGGGCTCTTAAAAAAATAAAAAATAAAAAAAAAAAAAACCTAAAGAAAGAACTAAACCTTGTTAAATCTTACCTTTTGGCAATATATTCCTTTCTGGATATAAGCCCAGAAAAGTCATTTTTAATTAAAATGCTACTTTTGAAGATGAATTAATCCCTTCCTTATAAACATCCAAATGCTTTTATTTAGTGTCTGTTACTTAGGGAGCTTTTGCTGGGTGTTGGAGACAGCTCTTAGCTGCCAGGTTCTGGAGCATTGACTGTACTGCACTGTCATTATTCCCCAGGCAATGTACTGCTGTTTTGAAGTGCTCAGAACTCAGAGAATCAGTCAGGGGCATGTGGAACTTAGAGATTTGTCAGTTGATTAGAGTAGGGGAATTAATAGCAAAAAGAGGAAATATATATATATATATATATTTAGTGTGAGAGTGTGTGTGTGTGTGTGTGTGATGTACCAGTCACTGAGTTCCTCCAGAGCCTCTTCTGGAGGATAGGTGTTATTCCCATCCTACTGGTGAGAAAACTGAGAACAGGAGGGGTTGTGAGATTTCACTAAAGTTATGCAAGATTAAAACTGGGATTCAAGCTTAGGGTTGTTTGAAGCTTTTGAGCTGATGTAGTTAACCACTGTACTATACTGCTTCTCTGTACACTGCTTCTCTGGATGAAGACAAGGAATATTGTCAGGGGAGAAGGATTCTCTCTGGGGCCTTCGGGGTTGTGGGCAAAATGGGACTTGATATCATCTGTTTATTCATTCATTTGACAACTGCTAATTGAGCACGTGCCAAGCACTGTTTTGGGTGCTTGGACTACATCAGAAAACAGAAGAGACGCATCCTTGCCCTCCAAGATTACTGCTCTCAGTGCACTTATATTCCAGCAGCAAGGAGACAGTAAAAAATGTTCAAGAAATAAACATTCAGTAAAATATATCAGAACTTATTATAGTAAATATAATAAGTAAATTAGATAGTTTGTTAGAAAGTAATTGTTGCTGCAGACAAAAGAACGAGTAGGCTGAGGGGAATCAGGAATAAATAGGAGAGGAGGGCAGTTGGCATGTCAGAATAGTCATCATTGGAAACAACGTTTGAGCAAATTATATCACATCACAGGACATGGGAAAACTTTCTTATTTTTTGAATAAAGGTAAAGGGTGGACATCTTTTCATCTGAAACTGCTGGCTGCAGACATCTGTAAGCAGGTATACCAAGTGCATGTTTGAGACTATCTTTACCCATAGGAAAGTGCCAATAGAGTGGGCAGTAGTGGATAAACAAGGCCAGGAAGGATGCCATTACTTTAGAAACTTAAGAGCTCCCTAAAGTGAGCTCATCATACTATATATAGATGCCAGAATTGCTGGGGACTCTGAGGTCCTTTTCATCTGGAATCATAGTGAATAAGGTCAGTCTGTCATGGTTCTGATGAGCTTAGGCAAAGAGCAAAGTATCCATCATATTACTTTCTCTGCTTTCTAGTATGACATTTACCTTAACCCTCTGGACCTGGGCCTTAGAGATGTAGAGTAAATGTGGAGAATGTTTACTCTTCTGTTTAGCAAATATTTATTGAGAAGTTAAGTACATCATACTATGTCAGGTACCATGGAGGATACAAAGAAAATTTATAGCATATTCCCTGCTCTCAAGAAGCTTATGAGCTACCTGGAAAATAAACCATTGACACTGCAGACAGTTACCCAGAAATACATGGCTACATGTTATGTGCACCAAGCATGTGGCCGAGATCACACATCTGAGAGGCAAGACCAGGATGGACTGGAGAGATCAGAGGTTTCAGGGGAACATTGGGCCTTGGGATAAACCTTGAAACTAGCTTTCTGTTTTTGAGGCAAGGGACATGGTATGAGCCCAGGCATGGAGGAGGGCATCAGAAAGTGTTTGCAGGAGGCAATGAGTAAACCAGCCTGTTGTGTCAAGGAGAGAGGATGTGTGAATGGCAGGGTGGGTGCAGGTCAACATGTGAGAGACCACAAATGCTGGGCCAAGCAGTTTGGGCTCTGTAGGCCTGTAGCCTTCAAAGTGGGGTTTGCAAGACAATAACGTATGTGGAAGAATACGTTAGTGTGTTATTTATTTTATCGCATCCTTTTTTATTATTATTATGGTTATTGTTAGAGACTGGGGTATCACTGTGGTGCATAGGCTGGCCTTGAACTCTCAGGCTCAGTGGTCCCCCTGCCTCAGCCTCCAGAGTAGCTGAGACTACAGGTGTACCTGGCTTTTAGTTATTATTTTACATTTGATATGTAATGTACATAATGTATTAATAGAATAGTATGTAATTTCTAAGTTAGTAAGTACACAAAAGCTGGGAGCATGTGCTCAGAGAGGTCCTTTCAGGTAGTAGGTAAGAGCGGACTCTGGAGCCAGCTTGTCTCCCTCTAGATCCTAGCTCTGCTGCTTACTTTCTGTGCTATTTTGGGTGAGTTACTTAATTTCTGTGCCTCCACTTCTTCTGTAAATGGGAAAATAAAATGACCTCATAGGGTGGCTGTGAAGATTAAGTGAGTTAATATGTGGAAAGTGGGTAGCAAGGTCTCTGGTATATAGTAAATGCTCAGTAAATGTTAGTTGCTATTATTAATACTTGCTGCTACTGCCACCACCACTGCTACGGGTGGGGGGTGGGGGGAGTTATGATTAAAAATGTAAGAATCTCTGATGTAGATGGTGAGTAAAAGACCTTGAGCTAAAGAAAACTGTGTTTAAAAAAATTAATGTTGTACATTGAAATAATACTGTAAAACGTGAGGATTCCTATTGATATGTGAGTGCATAAGAGAAGTAAGTCCATTTTCAGCAATTTTGATTTTACGTTGTTATCATATTTCACAGAGAGGTTCCTCCGGTCAGTCACTGTGTTCTTTGCCTTCCTGTAGATCATGTTAAAGATTATAAGAGCTGAGGTTAGCTCAGATTTTTAAGAGCAGAGTTCCTGCCTATCAGGTTGTTATTCCTTGCACCTGTTTTGTTTTGAATTACATCCTCTCCCTCAGACCCCACTGGAAACTTGAGGAATCAGTGTCTCACACTGTCTGAGACAAAGGACTCTTTTTATCATGGGAAGGGAGAAATTTGAAGTTCATAAAGTGAAAGGAGATACAGGATCCTCCTAGATAGATTAATCTAGCACATTCCAAGTTTTTTTTTTTTTTCATCTTGGAAGACATGCTTTCCATCCCCTCCAAGCCATTCCACTCTTACTGTCTGAGACTTCATATGACTGAAGATAATTCTGAATATACTTTAAAAATTATGCAACACGAGGAAACATCTCACAGTGGGCACACTGTCAGACCATTTAAAAGCACTGTGGTTGAGTATAGCCAATTTGGCAGCCCCCCGAGGCCCGAAGTAAAATCAACACACAGGCCTAAAGGAAAGTTTAAATAAGTAATACAACTCTTTTCCTATTTTAGACCATATTATTGTTCATGACATTCTTGCATTTCTCTGTATTGCTACCCACTTTCACCCTTTGCTTCTGTGGCAGGGTTTCTCAGCCTCGGCACTCTTGACATTCTTTGTTGTGGGTGGCTGCCTTGTGCAATGTGGTGTGTTTGGTAGCACCCCTCCATTTGTGACAACAACAACCAAAAATGTCTCTAGACATTTCCGTATGTCCTCTGGGGAGGCAGGGGGCGGAGGCAGGGACAACCTGTTGAGAACCTTTGTTCCATGGTCCCTATGGATTTTCCCCATCATCCTGTGGGATAAGGCGTGATACAGCTCTTTTAAATACCAGCAACCACAAAAGAAATCATTCCTGACCCAGGCAGAAGTTGTGGCTCAGCATTCTACAGTGAGCCGTGCATAGGCATAAGTGAAAAGGTAGGGGGATGCAAAACTCAGACTGGAATCACTAAGGAGGCACTTTCCTTCCTCTCCTTCTCTCTTTCTTTCTGCTGGAAAAGTGTTGTGAACATATAAGCCAGCTCACTTTTAAAATCGTAGCTTCTTATAGTGTGCTTCATGTCCTTGTTCCAACCTGTTTCTGATCCGCTTTCATGATGTATAGCTGAAACTGAATTCTGCCCTCCCCAGAGTCAGAAAGCATAATAAAATTCTAGTTTCTATTTACCTAAGGAAGCTTCGGAAAATAACACATAATTAAAATTTTATCACTTCTTTACTTGAAGCACTGATGAATTGCTAGGTACAGTTGCTGTCTATTTCATTGATCCCCTCTTGGGTTGGGGACAAGAGGCTGTGTGAATGAATCTTCTCTAAGAACAGAGGTTCTGCTGAAAACTTAACCCAGAACATAAAATTTTTTTCTTTGAGTTAAGCATAAAACTTTATCCATATTCCCAGATTCAGGCCTCAGAAAGGAAACTGGTGGATAAATCTAATGGGTACTGAAAATACATGGTGGAGATAGTAATTATGCTTTTTTTTTTTTTTTTTTTTTTTT
>NW_016824934.1:362486-404931 GCF_001698545.2 Rhinopithecus bieti | reverse complement strand
TTAATTATGCTTTTTTTTTTTTTTTTTTTTTTTTTTTTTGAGAGGAAGTCTCACTCTGTAGCCCAGCCTAGAGTGCAGTGGCGTGATCTTGGCTTACTGCAACCTCCACCTCAGCCTCCCGAGTAGCTGGAATTATAGGTGTGTGCCACTGCATCTGGCTAATTTTTTGAATTTTTTAGTAGAGACGGGGTTTCAACATGTTGGCCAGGCTGGTCTTGAACTCCCATCCTCAGGTAGTCCATCCACCTCAGCCTCCTAAAGTGCTAGGATTATAGGCGTGAGCCACCGCACCCAGCCTGTAATTATGTTAAGATTTTTTAAAGGACCTTAAATATTATATAGATGTCATATATGTAAATGCCAAAGTCAGTAGCAAATCTGTTGCTTGACTCTGAAAGTAGTATGATGCATACAAGTAAGACTTTTAAAAGCATATCCTTATTATTGCTTTTAGAAATTGTCAAATCATTCTTGCATGTGTTTTTCTTTGTCTATTTGGGGGGAAAAAAGGAAAACTACATCTATTATATTAAATATAATTATATTGTTTTTCTGTTTTAGACAAAGGCATATGTTTGAAAAAAACATAAGTTAAATCTTACTTGAATTTCTCTTGTTACTGTCAATAGCATGCATATTTTGTGCCTTCTCTACATCAAGTGAATGGGATTATTGAGGTATAAATTTGTACTTGCAAATGTTCACCTTTTCTGCCAAATGTTGCCTTCCTGCTTCATCCTCCACTTTTTTTTCCTTATTAATTAGTGGATTGTGTGTTACAGTCTTGAACTGGTAGGTCTCTGAAGCAGTTGTTGAGGTGTGTATAGGCATCAGATATCAGATGTTTTACTGATGGACCCACGTTCATATGGAATAGGTATTTAGAATCTTGCGCATTTTTCTATTTGGGATGCCTTTTTAATCTTTACAAAGTAAAATTTCTGGTGGGGGGACATTTTCATTAGCTTCCTGAGAATCATATTTCTAAAAGGGGTCTAAGATTGTTTGGAGTTTTTTTTTTTTTTTAATATCAAATGGATTTAAGAGGTTTTTTTAAAGTTGTGACTTTGAAGAGTTTACAAGTGCCAGAAAATTCCATCACCTTTGTTAATCTTCAAAGAGATCAGTATAATTAACATTTTACATGTGCTGTTTGACACTTTTTTTTTTCTTATTCACTTCTTAAGCCTTTAAAAAAAATTTAGATAGTAAGATGAGTTTTACATGTAAATTTTAGTCCATTTATAGCAGAAAGACTTTATGCTTGCCCTTTCTTCTTAGATTATAGGATATATAGTCATTTTTATATCTAACATGTTTCTGAAATGCAGTTTCAGTTTCCTGCTTTCTAATTGATTTTTTCAAATATGTGAGACATTTACTTGTCCAATTACCAAATTGTTTTTTGGGTTTTTTTTTTTGTGGGGTTCTTTGTTTTTGTTTTTCGTGTTTTTTGAGACAGAGTCTTACTTTGTCACCCAGGCTGGAGAGCAGTAGTGAGATGTTGGCTCACTGCAAACTCTGCCTGCCAAATAGCAGGGACTACAGGCGTGCACCACCACACGTGGCTAATTTTTGTATTCTTAGTAGAGATGGCGTTTCACCATGTTAGCCAGGCTTATCTAGAACTCCTGACCTCAGGTGATCTGCCTGTCTTGGGCCTCCAAAGTGCTGGAATTACAGGCGTGAGCCACTGCACCTGGCCTCCAAACTGTTTTTTAATTTTGTTTATTTATTTATTTTAATTTAATTTTTTGTAGAGATGGAGTCACACTGTGTTGCCTAGGCTGGTCTTGAACTCTTGGGCTGAAGCAGTTCTCCCTCCTCAGCCTCCCAGAGTGCTGGGATTACAGACGTGTTCCACTGCATCCAGCCGCAAATTTTTCTTATACTGAAAAGAAGTATGCATTGATCAGTTTGAGAGAAAATTGAAATAGTCATCAGGTCTGTTTTTTAGATGTGCATATAGAGAACAGAGATACGAGGCAGTAATTTATTAAAATTCATGATTGAACATACAGATATGTGTGTTCAATATGTACATTTAGGAAAAAGCTGCTAGAAATTTGAGTTGATGTTCTTCAAAGGAAACTGTTAGAGTAAATTAGAAATGTAATTACAATCCACACCCACCAACTCAAAGGGGTACCGAGTTGGGTAGGTTTCTGAAGAAAATCAATAACAGTGTCCCCTGGCCTGTAATCCCTAAGCTGTGGTAGGCTCTTACTCATGCCCTTGTCCCTCCCCAAGAGCTCAACGGCCTCATTAGAGAAGAAGGACTATATTGTTCAGTAAACGTGTCTTGAAGATCATCATTTCATCTATTCTGGAAAAATGTATGATTTACTTTGTTCCTCTCCCCTTGTCCTAGCTTTTCCTCCTTTGTTGTTTCTCTGAATTTTTACTTCTTCCTCCCGAATGAGAGCATGAGTAGAGATGCATAATTTTCAGTTGTCTATCCGTTTCAGAAGTTAACTCTTACTATCACTGCATTGATCAAAATCTATGTCTAAAGAGGAGGGGGAAACGTCATGTGTCACCTCAGTCAAGCATTGACTGAATTTTCAAATCCCTTGTGAATGAATTATCAGGTTGATCCCTCTTCCAGGCCTGTGGTAATGGCACATATAAGAGCATATTAAATATTCAAGTAGAAAAGGACCATTATCTAAACTCTAAACAATTCTAAACAATTTATAATTTTGCCAAAGGCATTTGCAGACTCTTCCACAGGTAGCTCAGAGGAGATGCTATTGTTTATCCCAACTCCCCACTGCCGCCTTCTCTTCCCGCGATATTGTGCCACTCCCAGGGCTATGTTCTGCCCAAGAATAGGTTGTGTTGAGTCATAGAATTTTAAACCTGTAGATGGCCTTTGAGCTGTGTACTCCATGAATGGGAAAACAGACCTGAGGAGGTGACCTGAATTTTTTGAGACTGAGGACTGTGCCTCACTCACCACTTAAACTCCCAGTGTCTGGCACTGGCTCTGGCACATAGTAGGGGCTCCTGAAATGTTGGCTGCATGTGAAGTCACACAGTCATTTAGGAGCCAGACCCCATGAATCTTAATTCCCTGGACAAACTCATTCTAGGCCACCCTCCTTTCTAGTCATCTCACATAAAAAAACAGATTTTGTTTGCCTCAGAGTAGTGATGGATAGAGATAAGTGAGCTGCATGTATCTAGGTTGCCAGAGCCTCTGCGAAGCCCTTCTGAATGTCAGTCATAACTGACATTTGACTTAATTCAGTGTGGTATTTGGGGCTCAGAAACCTAGTAAGAGTCTTCGCTGTTGATTCCAAGCAGGTGTTAAGTGTTTTGCTTCTAAGTGAGACAGAAATAGACTTCATTCGTTTAACATGTGGCCTTCAGTAACCGAGACGGAATGTTTAGAATATGGATCTTTATCATTGTCTGAGGGCATCCTAGTAAATCTCTAACACCACATGTAGTTTGGGAAAGAGACATTGCTTCTGTGTATTTTCAGCTATAGAATTAAAGAAAATTTTGAAAATGACTTGAGCCAAATGGAGGCCGTTTTTGAAGAGCAGATGGTTCTCTGTTTTAAAAATGTTGGCTCAATTGTCTCAGGTGTTTGTAGAAAACAAATCATCATAATGAGGGTATTATTTCAGGAGTGCATACAGCAGGGTGTCCTTGTGTCTTGACCATCTGAATGTAGTAAGACAAGGAAAGCCATGTGCATTCTAAACTGTATCTTTATAGACACTGAATAAAATAGAAGAGAGAGTGTTACTAGTTATGTGTAGAATCCTTGGAGAGGCCGGAGAGGAGAGATGTTCTGTTTTCTACAGGTACAACTTTAACCGTGTTGTAAATACTGGCTCTGAGGGTTTCACAATGTTGATCTGGCTTCAGAGGCCCCTTTTAGTCTGAAATGGCTTGCAGTTGGGTGGTGTTTCTTGTGTTGGGTTGTGAACACTGACACTGATTTCACAAAATTATCTTGCAAAATGCTTTTGCATGTTTGTGCTTTGTTTTATTCCTTTTCTTGGAGACCTTCCTAGTACAGGCCCCGGGCCAATTTTCCTTTGCTGTCTTAACACTGTCAGCAGTTCTGTAACAAGATTAAAGGGATACCTCAGTTTTCAAAAATAGAAGTGCAAGAGGTTTACTGCCCAGCAGAGGAAAGTCAGAATAACCAGCATTGTATTCTTTTGGCCTACAGATTTTTCAGTTTCCTAAAATTGTGACCTTGTATTTAGAAAAAGAAAACTGTTACAAAATTTTCCTCTGTGTAAAATTATTTTGAAGTGCATGCTAGCTTCACTGTAATGCTCCTCTTTTGGAAAGAATTTTATGTAAGGTGCATTCATCTTAGATGTCATCCAGTAATTGAAAAGCTAAGAAGCTACAATGATAAAGTATAAATCACACAGGGACCCCAAGTGTACTTATCATTTTAAAATTAAGAAAAATAGAGAGAAAATATTGTGTTTTATTATACTTACTTCATTCGTACTTGGTATACACAGTTTGTAATCTTGCAGTGTTTATTGCTCCATTGATAGTTTCATTGACAAACTGGATTATATGGTGGCTAGAGGATGATACAATGGAAAGAAGTTTTGGATCCAGGCAGACCTGAACTTGATATTCTCTTTCCCCATTTTCTAGATACTTGGTCTAGGGCAAGTCACTTAAACTCTGAACTGAAGCTTACCCCTCTGCAAAAGAATAACACATAATTGTCAAGGATGCTATAAGGAATAGAGATGTTACATGTACAAATTTGCAGTATAGTGGCTGGCATGGTATAGTTTCTTAATAAATGGTAACTATCATTTGCATGGTTTTTCTGTTTCTTTTTTCTTTTTGGTCCACGACCATTTATTAGAAAATAAATCTTACCTCCCCAGACTGAAAGCCGTCTTGTCATATACTGAGTTCAGTATGTAGTTGCTGTTATTTTCCAGATTTTTAGTCTTTTCCTTTGAACAATTTATTCATATACCAGTTGCTCACAGTAGCTTTATAATATGTGTTTTACAATTTGGTGGAGACTAATTCCCCTTCAGTATTATTTTTTCAATATTTTATGAACTTTAAATCAATTTGTATAGTCCCCTACCTTTTATTGTCATTTTTAAAATTAGGATCACATTAATTGTTAACTTACTAACTATATATAACATGTTTAATTATGTGTTATTTAATGGTTTATGCCTTTCCATTTGTTTGTATCCTTATATGTCAACAGCATTACATTTTCAAGGTTTCTTTGTATAGAATGCATTTTTAAAATATTTCTTATTGCTGTTATCAGTGGGTACTTTTATTGGTTGTATCTTTTGATTGTGCTGTTTTACTTTTGAAAATGATTGACTTCTGTATATTTGCTTTGTAATAATACTATTAGTCATCACTTTTATTGCACTAACTCTGGGTCAAACACTTAGATGCACTTACATATATTTGCTGATTGAATTCTCATAACGGTTCTAGAAAGTGAATACTGTTTTACAGTGAGGAAAATGAGGCTCATATAGCTAGAAAGTGGCAGATCCAAAGTTCAGAGCCTATATTCCTAACTTCAGTACCATACTGTACCTTGTCACCTAACTCTCATTTGCAATATCATTTGTAAAGATCTTTTGTGCACTGATGTGTTTTCCATTGATTCTCTTGGGCTTTCCTCAAGAATATTACATGTTTTGATCAGACTAAGTATTATAAAAATGTCAGTTTTCTCTAAACATAGGCTTAATGCATGTCCAACAGAAATTTTAACTTTTTAAACTTTCACTTGATAGTGTAATTCCAAAATTCGAAAATTGATGTGCAGCAATAAATAGTAAGGATAGATGAAATTTTTTTGATTGAGATTGTGTTGCATCTATAGAGCAATTAGGGGAAAATTGACATTGTTAAAGTATAATTTCCTAAAGTTAAAATCACTCTCAGGCAAATATAAAATAAACATGCATATAAGATTTTATTTAACTCATTAATAAGGGAACTAGAAAGATGTTATGATCAATACAAAGAACATCTGTTGGTAATATTAGAAATAAGCTTTCCTGGTGTATTCCAATAGAGAGTTTAAATACTTATTAGACTTGGCCACGCTCAGTGGCTCATGCCTGTAATCCCAGCACTTTGGGAGGCTGAGGTGGACAGATCACATGAGGCCAAGGAGTTCGAGACCAGCCTGGCCAACATGGTGAAACCCTGTCTCTACTAAAAATACAAAATTTAGCCGGGCCTGATGGTGTGCACCTGTAATCCCAGCTACTTGGGTGGCTGAGATAGGAGAATCGCTTGAATCCAGGAGGTGGGGGTTGCAGTGAGCCAAAATCGTGCCACTGTACTCCGAGCCTGGGAGACAGAGTGAGACCCTGTAAATAAATAAATAAATAAATAAAAGTTAACAACTGAGATTTATTACAAGCTGTTAATTTTTTTCCTTAAGAGAACCTAGTCATGTACTAACACAAATTATTTTAGAGAGAAAATAGAAATAATTGGATGCCAATAATAACTTGCATCCAGAGAATAAACAGTTCTAGTAGTCTTTTAAAGTTGAGTTTTCACAGGGATAGTGAAAATGTTGGGCTTTTTGTTTTAATTCTTGAACATCATTTATGATTTAAACTGTGTGTTATATATTGTACTTTAAATAACCATGTAAACTTGTTATTATTTTGTACACTCCCATAACATTTAACCTTAAACACCCAATACATGTTTGTTAAATGAATGAATTAATGTTGTTTTTGAGTAATTCAAAGGGTGTGATAGGGATAGTGTTTTCTTTTCTTTTTTTTTTTCCTCTTTCTTTTCCTATTGACAGCATTAGAAATAAGTTTTTTGGGTGGGTATTCCAATGGAGAGTTTAAATGCTTACTAGACTTGGCTGGGCATAGTGGCTCACGCCTGTAATCCCAGCACTTTGGGCAGACCACTTGAGGCCAGGAGTCCAAGAGTAGCCTGGCTAACATAGTAAAACCCCGTCTCTACTAAAGATACAAAAAATTAGCGAAGGTGTGGTGGCGCACACCTGTAACCCCAGCTACTGTGGAGGAGATTGAGATTGCGCCATTGCACTGTAGCCTAGGCGACAGTGAGAATCTGTCTCAAAAATAATAATAAAAACTTATTAGACTAATGCTCTACATTTGTCACATTGGAGGTCAAGCCACTTTGAAATGCAGTTTATATGGCCTGTTTCCTTTTTGGTGACATGAACAGGAATGCTGCATAGCAGAACAAGAAAACTCATGTTGTAGAAACCCCCTTCTGTTGGCTATGTTGAGTGGGTGGGGATTTGAGGACCTTCATGCCCTGCAATACAAAGTTCCCGGAGGAGTTAGAAACTCCTGACCCTAGAACTCTAAGTTTAATGACCACTTCGCCTATCACTTCATCATTAAAAAAGAGTGAGATTTTTCTAGAATAAAGAAGAAATCTCATTAATTTGAATTTTACTATTTTAGGGTTTTGTTTTATTTGTGTAATTCTGATACATGGACTACAAAAATGTACCTTCCGCCATGATGTTTATTATTAATGAATCTTCTCAATGTATCAGGTTCAGAACAGAAACAGTACTTGACAGTTGTGTGTTTTAGTTCACATTACTCATCATATTTAAGTAATAAAAGAAGCAGCTCTTTAAAACTTATTTTTTTGTTTAAATAGATTTGTCATGCATTCAGATTAGTCTTTTACCAGTTAGTTTGTTGTATGCACATTCTTAGACATTTGCCACTGATGTTTAAAAATTGTTTAGCTGACCACATAGTCTTTGGAGACTACTAAGAAAGAAGTTTATATTGTGAGGGAGTGACAACTGGTAGCCCAAAGATGGGAGCATACATTTGGATGAATGATGACAAAAACTTAACGAGTTATCCCAACCATCAGAAATCCAGCATGAGGTGAATATCCTGGGGCCTGGATTTTATAATCCATCACTGACTTGGGGAGTAGATATTTAAACAGTGGGGAAAGTTAGCACGTGAACCTAGCTGCTAAAATGGCAAGTGATTTTTTTTAGTGCACCAGAAAAGGGAAATAGCGGACCCTCTTAGCAATAAAGTGGCCAAATTGCTTGTGGAGGTTTGACAAACAGACCAAAGTAATTCAGTCCATGGACAGCAAAATAGTTTTTAGTTGAAGAAACTATGAAGGTTTAATTTATTTTATTTGCCGAGGAGTTGATGCATTCAGGGGTGAGTTCACAAAAGAATCAAAGAGTTTGAAAATCAAGTCAGTGATCTCTCCCCTTTATGACAAAGAAAAGAATGCATATTTTGGTTTTTTCTTTGTCTTTATTTTTATAAGAGCACTTTCTTACTGAATATTCTTTAACATAAAGAGACAATTTACTTGTGAAAGTTTATTCCCTTCTCAACAAAAACTGAGCATTGCTCTTTCTTATATTATGAAAAGTCAGTATCTACTATTAACATTCTAATCAGTGTGGGAATTCTACCATTTAACCACCATTGCAAAAGAATGTTATAATATATAATTAGACATATGTAAAAACTCATCAAGCTATACATTTCAGATTTGGAATTTCAAGTTGTATTGATACTTTTAAAAAATTGCATTAGGAGTGGTGGTCAGCGTTTAAGAATTATATTTGATAATTTAAGGAATTATATACTTTATTGTACTATGAAGAGGATATTCTTTATCTAAAAGGTTCCCCAAGGACTGAAGCTTTATGGTTAATGAAAATAGAATAAATATTATAAAATCTACCTTCAAGTTACTATGTTAATTATTTGGCACAATTCAAACTCCAGAGGCTGAAAAGAAAATGTTGTGGGCATGTTTTCAGTGTTCACTTCAAAGCAGAAATGTAATATTCATTAATCTTGTTCTTTGATTGTGATGTTAGCTCTTTTGTTACTGCGGAGTTTACCTTGGCCTGAGTGCTGGCAATTAAATAGCACAGCGAAGATTACTGGAAAACATTAACTTGTTATTGTTAGTTGACATCTTGCTGAGGTTGATGGGAAGTAGAGTTTATAAATAGCCTTGCCCCTGTGCATTGATTTTGAAATCTACTGAGTTTCAGGGATGAATCTCATTGTTCAGACCATTCATTACTTACATTTGACGCTTTTTATTTCACAGAGAGTAGTTTCATCCTTTAGAAAAATGTAATGTTGAACATAGCTGTGATACACCCTTACTGAAACTTTTGTGTTCAGTATTAACTTCTTGAGTAAATTAGCTTCCTATTGTTTGCTTAACTTTATTTTTTTGGATATTATATAAGTGATGATCTTTCACTGTTTTAAAAAGGGGCCTATATTCCATTTTGTTTGATATATTTTAATCTAGAATGATCTTCATGTTTCGAATGTTTTCAGATAAGCATCCTTGAACATTTGCAGTGTTCAACATGAAACTTCTGTTTGTTTGTGAGAAGGGTGTTGCTGTATGTCCTTTCCCAAAAGCAGCCTGCCACTTGAATATTTATGGTGTACTGTCAGATGCAAATCATTAACTCTGAGATCTCTCCAGCATGATGGTGGAAAGAACACAGGGTCAAAGCAGTAATACATGAGGGATGAAAGGAAGTTGACTCTATTATGAGAAATCCAGGCAGTCAGACAAGGTATAACAAAAGTTTCTAGAAATCTGGCCAAATCGCCAAATAATTACTTTCCTCTTTCAGGCCAAGAGGCAAACCCTAAGTTTGCATTCTGAATCTCCTCATTAACTGATGATATGGGAAGGATTCAGTGCTATTCAGGTAGGCTTTAAGACATAGAGTTTTTTTTAACTGAGTGGTGGCTTTACTGATTAATCAGTAAGGTTTTAATTGAGTTTCAATTAAATGCTCAGTACTGTGCTAATTAAGCACTGAATGGATATAAAGCACTATAAATTCTTCACTGGGATCTTATAGCATGGTTGGGGAGACACAACCAACAAACCTGAAATAGGAACATTGGAGTACAAGAATCACATAGTGTTAATTTTAAGTCCAAATTAATTTTCAGTCCATACTCACAACATGACTGGAGGATATAGAAATTTCATGACTGAATTCTGAAGAGTTACATCATTTGCCTTTATGTCTTCAGATCTCTGGTTGTTAGGACACTGACAAAAACAGGAAGATTTTATAGGCTGTCAGTGTTTCCCAGCTTTACCTGACATGAGAGTTACTTGGGGCACTGATGAGGATATGGATTCCCAAGTGCCTGTCCTGGAGGTTTTGGTCATGAAGGCCTGAGGTAGGACCCCAGAATCTGCCTTCTTAATGAGCAACCTAGCTGATTTTTGTGATCAGACAAATTTGAACAATACTGGTTTAAGTGTGCAAGAGAGGGACGTAACGTACAAAACCTAGTTAATATAAGAGATAAGTTATTGTTTTCAGATCTAAAGGATAAAAGGTGTATCCCCAAGTGATAGATATTGTATGTGACAAAGTAATCTGCTTTTGAGATTAAAGGACCATGACGAGCCCTAAGAAGACCCTGAAATTTCTAAGCTCAAATATGTAATGGACAAAAAGTGTTCTGGATTTCATTTTATCACTTGTTCCACTCTAGGAAGGGTGCTCCTGGTCATTCATGTGGAGAAGTGGGCAGGGAGACATGAGTAAGGAGGACACGTTTGAAATAGTTCATGGTATTAGCTTGGCAGACACAACAGGAGACTCTTCCAAGTTTAAAGGGCAGCTGGCGAGACTGCTCAAAGGCAGGAGTGAAGGAAGCAGGAGACTGAGCAATTTAGTAACACAGTGTTTTGTGGTCAAGATCAAGGGGCATGAAGTAAGAGTTGTGGGAAATGGGGGCAGAGACAACAATAATAATTGTAGTTGCACATGATACATCTTATGAAGATCAAGTAGGTCATCAGTACGTGTAAACTCTTGGGCCTCATGACGTTCTCATCCTAAAAGATAGGGGCAGGGTGGTGGTACTACTTCAGTTTTACAGCTGGAAAGCTACTGTTAAGAGAAGTGTCATTGCTATAGACAGTGAACTAGAGAAAAAGGTCAGATAATTTGAGCCAATAGGTTTTCTGACTTGTGATGTTAGGTTGGATAGATGTTGGGGGACTGGAGAAGAGAAAAAAAGAACTATGTTGAGTTGAGATGGTGAGTCTAATTGTTAAATTTTAAGTAGGTTTCAGTATAGGTAAATTAAAAGGAAGTTATCAACAGATTTAAAAAGTGGTGTGGGCCGAGCACAGTGACTCATGCCTTTAACGCCGGCAGCACTTTGGGAGCCTGAGACAAGAGGATCACTTGAGGCCAGGAGTTCCAGACCAACCTGGGAAACATAGACCCTGTCTCTACAAAAAAAAAAAAAAATTAGCCAGGTATGGTGGCAAACACCTGCAGTTCCAGCTACTGGGGAGGCTGAGGTGGGAGGATCACTTGAATCCAGAAGGTCAAGGCTGCAGTGAGTTATGATCACACCACTGCACTACAGCCTGGGCAACAGAGCAAGACCCTCTTTCAAAAAAAAAAGTGGTATGGAGTGGAGCTGATGAAGATAAGGGGCTAAAGATGTTGAGAGGGCTTTTAGCTTTGAGCAAAGAGAAACTAGATTTGTATGGCAAGTAAAGTTGATGGTTCAGCACAAGTATATGATATAAAATGAACTTTTGTACCTCCTTAAGATGACTGATAGGTGACACACTGATCATTATTATCTACATCTTAACCATATCTTTAATGATAAGCCTACTTTTTAAAGAGTCTGCAATGGAGAAGATTTTTTAAAAATTAAACTTTGCCTAGGATTTTGGTTTATAGGCTTTTTTCTCCTCAACATAATAGTAGAGAGACTGGAAAAGAAGTGAACTTTAGAAAAGCGGGAAAGTAGGTCTTTACCATCCCAGTGTTGCAGCGTCACTGGATAATTGTTCCTCTCCCCACAGTTACTGCAGTCTTGTAGCTTGCCTCTAATGATAGGCTTTGCTATTTCAAACCAGCACCTGTTGCTAGATTTTTGTTTTTTGTTTTGGTAAAGGATTAAAAGAAGTCAAAATGGATTTTTCAGAACATTTAATTAATGCAAACTCACAATACCAGTTGGTAATGTTAGGTAAATGTGTAGTTCACCCACAAGGCTTTTTAACTACAGGAAGAATCCTGTAGTCAGAAAATTCAAAACATGCCCCCAAAATATTATTGAATACAGTATACAATGTTGAATAATACTGACTTGAATGTAGGGAGTTTTTAATTAAAATTTTTAAAATTGTGATAAAAGACACATATAAAATTTACTATCTTAACCATTTTTAAGTGCACAGTTTAGTAATGTTGTATGGTCACATTGTTGTGCAGCCAGTCTCCAGAACTTTTTCATCTTGCAGAAATGAAACTCTATACCCACTAAACAACACTGCCCTATTTCTCCTTTCCCTCAACCCCTAGCAACTACCATTCTATTCTCTTGTGTCTATAAGTTTGACTACTTTTGATACCTCATGTAAGGAAAATCATATAGTATTTATCTTTTTGTGACTGGCTTCACTTTGCATTATGTCTCAAGGTTCATCTGTGTTGTGGCATGTGTCAGAATTTTTAATGCTGAATAATATTCCTTTGCATGATATACCACATTTTGTTTATTCATCTGTCAATGAACTTTTGGTTTACTTCCACCTTTGGCTATTGTGAATAATGGTGCTGTGAACATGGCTGTACAAATATCTCTTTGAGACCCTACTTTCAATTCTTTGGGATATATCCCTATATGTAGTATGGCAAGGTTACTTGGTAATCTATTTTTAATGTTTTGAGGAGCTACCATACTATTTTCCATAAAAATGTAGGGAATCTTGATTTCTTGTTTCACTTAGATGGCAACTTCATTGGGAACCTTGCTGGTTTGCTTCTTGGCCTCAGTTTCCTCTGATATTAAGAAATATTGTACATAAACTTTTGCTTTCCTATTTATATTCCTCCACTGTGTTTTGGCTACCTCCTCCTCTCTTCCCCATCTTCATATGTCGATCCTTTTGAAGCAGTTAAATCTTCTACTTTTTTCACTGAATTGTTTTTAAGATCTGAGAAATTGGAGATTGGAGATCCAGGTGATCATAGATCACTCTGACCTCTTAATCTGTGACCTCTTCCTGTGAAAACTCCACATTCTTCAGACAGCTTTTTCTTCTTCACTCCACCTTACTTAGCTCTTTCATTGGCTGAATCCCTATGCATCTGTGTGCAGTTTATTAGACAGTAATTTTATTGGTCAGTATTTTACTTTTAAGTGAAATTAATTTCATTTCATTGCACATAGAACCCATTTAACTTGCTAAATATGTGCCAAGTTAAGAAATGAAAGAGAGAGAAACTATTAGCAATTCAAATGTTGACTTTTTCTCAATAAGGACGCGCCTTGCAGTGAACAGTGAAATGGTGTCCTACTGTTTAGTGGTGACACAAAGATACTGTCTCTTCAGTATCTCTGTGCTGCACATAATTCAAGGGTCATTTTTTACTTTACACAATATTCACCTTAGTCACTTGCTTTAGACCCGGCTCCCACATATTATACTTATATGTTATTGCCTCAAATCATAAGCTTCTAGGAAGTCGAGATTATCTCCCTTGCACCCCTCATTAGATTAGGAGACAGTGTCTTCCCATCTGAGCAATTGTAAACTCTTAATTTTACCCCCTGGCCTATCCACAGTCCTGGCCTTTCCATCTTCAGCAAATGAGACTACCATTCACCCAGTTTCTCAAGAGGAACCTTGGGATCAAGGAACCCACCTTTTTTTTTTTTTAACTTGCTTTCTAATCTACTGGTATCATCTACTTCTGTACCCTTATTCTCTACACTGCCATCCTTATGCAAGCCAGCCTCATCTTTTGCTTGGACAACTGTATTTGCCTCATATCTGGCCTGTCTGCATGTGTTGTGTGTGTGTGTGTGTGTGTGTGTGTGTGTGTGTGTGTGTCAGGGTCTTGCTCTGTCACCCGGGCTGGAGTGCAGTGGCGCGATCTCAGCTCGCTGCAGCCTCCACCTCCCAGATTCAACCAGTTCTCCCGCCTCAGCCTCCCAAGTAGCTGAGACTACAGGCCCCTGCCACCACACCTTACTGATTTTTGCATTTTTAGTAGAGACAGGGTTTCACTGTGTTGGCCGCGCTGGGCTCAAATTCCTGGCCTCAAGTGATCTGCCTGCCTCAGCCTCCCAAAGTGCAGGGATTATAGGTGTGAGCCACCAAGTCTACATATATTCTTGCTCCCTTCAATCTATACTCTATATAGGGAGAAGGACCTTTTAAAAACACAGATGAGGCCAGGCGCAGTGGCTCACGCCTGTAATCCCAACACTGTGGGAGGCTGAGGCAGGTGGATCACCTGAGGTCAGGAGTTCAAAACCAGCTTGGCCAACATGGTGAAACCCTGTCTCTACTAAAAATACAAAATTAGCCAAGCACAGTGGTGCATGCCTATAATCCCGGCTACTCAGGAGGCGGAGTTTACAGTGAGCCAAGATCGCGCCACTGCACTCCAGCCTGGGCAACAAGAGTGAAACTCCATCTCAAAAAAAAAAAAAAAAAAAACAGATGAGATTCACTTAATTCCCTACTTAAAACCCAGTAGTCGTTTACCATCACAATTAAAATAATCTAAATCTCTAACAGTTGCTTATAAGCACCAAAATGACCTGACCCAGCCTACCTCTCCAACCTCGTCTCATGCTGCTTTCCTCCTTTCATTCATCCCTAACTCCATGGACCTTCCTCTAATAACCAGACCTTGTCCTGCCCCAGGGCCTTGATATGTGCTGTTCATTCTGCTTGGAAGGCACATAAGCAGATGTCAACAAGTATTTGCTAAATGAATAAACAAGTCAGGCGCGTCATAAGGACGTAGACTATACTAAGTGTCATCTCCCAGAAGTAAATAGAGTACATGATGTCAGTATATATAATAGAACGCCTAGTGCAGTCATCCTCCATTGTGAGCCATTTTTCCCCACGAGGGCATTGGCAGTGTCTGAAAATACTATTGGTTGTCACTACTAGTGGTGTGCTGTTAGCATAAGATGGATAGCGGCTAAGGGCTAGGAAACATCCTGTAGCATGCAGGACAGCCCCCACAACAAAGAATTATTTGACAACAAAGAAATAACATTTGGGGAATGTTAGTAGTGCTGGGGTTGAAAAATCGTTTTAGAGTAATATATTTGAGTTAGGAGAAGTCAATTTTAATAGCACTGCTGGCCCTTCAAGTCTATCATATTACATCAACAGCTTTTTAATTTTTTTTATTTTCTTTTATTTTTGAGACAAGGTCTGGTCCTGTTGCCCAGGCTGGAGTGCAGTAGCAGATCTTGGCTCACTGCATCCTTTGCCTCCCCAGCTCAAGCCATCCTGCCTCCTCAGCCTCCCTAGTACCTGAAACTACAGGTGCACACCATCACACCCATATAATTTTTTGTAATTTTGATAGATAACAGGGTTTCACCATGTTGCCTAGTCTGGTCTCGAACTTGTGAACTCAAGCAATCTGCCCTCCTTGGCCTCTCAAAGTCCTGGGATTACAGTTGTGAGCCACCACACCTGGCCTAATTTTTTTATTTTTATAGGGAGAAGATCTTGCTCTGTCTACCAGGCTTGAGTGCAGTGGTGCCATCATGGCTCACTACAGCTTTGAACTCCTGGGCATAAGCAATCCTCCCACCTCAGCCTCCTGAGTGGCTGGCTTATTTAAATACTAGAACAAATCCTCGTGTTTAGAGACTACTTTCTCATCCTCAGGAACTGTGTGTTATTTCCATAAGGGTGAATGCCCCTGCTCCACAGACTTATGAACTAAACTTCTCCTATTGGTGGGTATCTTGCTCACTTCCTCATAATGCTAAGTCGAACTCAGTCTTTCCATTTGTTTTTCCAATAATAAAAATGACCAGTGATAACCAAAGTTGAAGACATCCCTCTGGATCAGATGAGAAATCTCCCTCTTTCTCTTCTGCCACTTCAAAGGCTTTGAATAAACAGTTTTCATGATAGCCAGGAAACCGCCTGTTATGGAGATATGATTCATTCTACATAGAGTTCACCATTAATTTCAAGAAGATTGGGATAAACTACAGTCATGCATCACATAACAGTGTTTCAGTCAGCCACAGACTGCACATGTGACAGTGGTCCCGTAAGATTATAATGGAGTTAAAAAATTCTTATTCCTGTAGCACAATGCATTACTCATGTGTTTGTGGTGATGCTGGTGCAAACAACCTGCTCTGCTGCCAGTCAAATAAAAGTATAGCACATATAATTATATACAACACATAATACTCGATAATGGCAATGAATGACTATGTTACTGGTTTATGTATTTACTGTGCTTTTTATTGTTAATTTAGAGTATATTCCTGCTTTAGGCATTATTATCATAGGAGGTGACTAGCTAAAAAATTGTTAACTGTAAAACAGTCTCAGGCATTGTGACTATATACGGTGACTGCTCCGTGTGTTACTGCCTCTGAAGACTTTCCAGTGAACCAAGATGTGGAAGTGGAAGATGGTGATTTTGATGATCCTGACCCTGTGTAGGCCTGGGCTAATGTGTGTGTTTGTGTCTTAGTTTTTAGCAAAAAAGTTAAAAAAAAGTAAAAACATAAAATTTAAAATAGAAAAGATAGGAAAAAGCTTATAAAATAAGGATATAAAGAAATTATTTTTTATAGCTATGCAAGTGTTTGCGTTTTAAGCTGTGTTATTACAAAACAGTTTTTAAAAATTTAAAGTTGATAAAGTAAAAATGTTACAGCAAACTAAGGTTAATGTATTATTGAAGAAAATGTTTAAAATCCATTTAGGGCAGCCTACGTATACAGTATTTGTAAAATCTATGGTGGTGTACAGTGATGTCCTAGGCCTTCACATTCACTCACCACTCACTCACTCACTGACTCACCCAGAGCAACTTCTAGTCCTGAAAGCTCCACTCATGATGAGTGCTCCAAACAGGTGCACCATTTGAAATATTTTATATTAATAGCATATTTTTACCATACCTTTTCTCTGTTTACACAAATACTTACCATTGTGTTACAGTTGTCTACAGTAAAAAGGAAAAAGCTTATAAAATAAGGATATAAAGAAATTATTTTTTATAGCTATGCAAGTGTTTGCATTTTAAGCTGTGTTATTACAAAACAGTTTTTAAAAATTTAAAGTTGATAAAGTAAAAATGTTACAGCAAACTAAGGTTTTGCAGTACAGTAATGTGATGAAATCACCTCACAACACATTTCTCAGAATGTATGCCCGTCATTAAATAATATGTGACTGTGTTATATTGCCTTTTCTTATAAATCAAAAATTATGGAATTTTAAACACATACATACATAATTCATAGCCTTTGAAGTAGGACTGCAAATGTAAGATCATAATGCTTCATTATATAAACATCCAGATATCTATTTTGTGAGACTAATACACACAGGAAAAACACTTTGCTTCCTTTGAATAAGGTAAAAGCAAACTGGCCAGATTTACCCAGGAAATGACCTACGTCGGGAGCTAAAGTATTTGTTCAAGTGTTACCTGATTTGGATCATTTGGGAAATACTAAAGAAAATAAGAATGTGCTTTCTTAGCGTATTTTAAAGAGTTTTCCTCTCTCAGAGCAGTCCAAAGGGGCTAGAAATTATACCTCTGGATATGTGAATTTATGGAACAGTCTCAGTTGGAAAGAATATCAAGAATAAACCTCTTGAGGGTCGTAACTAATAGAGTTAATACCTTGAAGGGTCAGCAGATTATTTTTTTCTAAGATACTGAGTGGTACAACTTATTCTTAGATGTATATCACAAATGCAGAAAATTTAACGTATGATAAAAATGGCAACCTTGATAACAAATACTGTATTTCTTAAAGCACCTGAGGGATAATCATTATTTATCCTTGCCATATATTTGTCATTGTGATGAGCTGTAGTAAGATGATTCATCAGAAAGCACAGATTCTGGGACAATCATCACAGACCACTAAGAAAAATGCTGCTGAGAAGAAACACTGCCAAAGGCAGAAGTCCAGTGGTCTAAGAGTGACTAATTTTTTAAAGAGAAATTACAAAGCACTTTGTATATCAGTTATCTTTTAGACTTCATGGCAACCTCATGAGATGTGAGAGGAGTTGTATTATTAGCTTTATTTTATAGATGAGGAACTTAGGGCTCAAAAAGATTAAATAATTTTCTAAGGCTATCAGCTACGTCTTGACTACAAAGCCTGTAATATGATAGTAGGCCAGGGTTTCTCAGCCTTAGCACAACTGACATTTTGGGCTGGATTCTTGGTTTTAAGAAGTAGTCCTGTGCCTTGTAGGATGTTTAGCAGCATCCCTGGCCTCTGTCTACTGGTAGCACTCCCTTTCAGTTGTGGTAGATGCTGGTAGTACCCCCTTTCAGTTGTGACAACTAAAAATGTTCTAGATACTGTCAGGTGTCTCCTGGGGATGAACTCATTCCACATGTAGAACTCCTAGCCTGAGGACTAAAGTATCAGTCTAGTATCAGTATGAGTCTAGTGGGCACCAAGAGAAATATCCTATTGTCCCATTGTCCTCAGTCCCAATAATTGACTGAAAGGGCTTGTTTATATGGAAAATCCGTAACAACTTCTCTCTGAACTTTCCCAAACAATCCTCATAGCCTTCTAGCAACATAGTGAAAGGGAACGTCCAAAATGGTTTATGGACAGATGAGTGGGTGACTGGTTGCTTAGAGAGAGTAATTGTTTCATTCAGCTATTGACTCAACAGATAAACTTAACAGTTCCTGGGAATGGTTTCATAGTGGCATCAGTGTTTGAGCTGAAGTAGGTTTAGAAGGAAGATTATTAGTTTCCTCAAGGTGAGCTTGGGGAAAGATTAATTCATGTAAATAACCTGACATGTCAGTAGGCTAGGACTTAAAAGGCTGGTAGCCCATGACACAAACATATTCCAGTCTTGAGGACTTACAGTCATTGGTCATCTTGCTTTGCATGCCAAACTATTTGTAAGCAGTCTTGCTGTTTACTTTCACTGTTGAGTTAACTATTGCCTTACAAGTACTGTTTATCTCAGCCCACATGGTAATTGCCTTAAATTTAAAATCAAATCAACAAACGTTTGCACTCCAGCTCTGTAGGAGATAAAACGACATGGTTTACATAAAAAGATAAATAGCAATTAAGATAACATATCCTAGGTGCCAAATGAGTGGTTCAGATAAGTGCTATGGCATGAGAGGATGGAACGATTGCCGTGACCTGAAATTGTCAGGGAGGACTTTGCAAAGGGAATTGGTAAGCTGAGCCTAAATGGATGAGTAGCAATAATATGAAATCTTTGTAATAGACTGAGAATTGAACTTTGATTAATTTGCCCAGCACACCGTGTTAGAAGGTACCTTTTAGGTTGATTATTTTAATACCACCTACATCTCATTATCTTGAAATATATCTAATAATAGAAAAAAAAAATGCCTGTTAGAGCTGGGGACAGTAGCATATGCCTGTAGTCCCAACTACTTGGGAAGCTGAGAAAGGAGGATCCCTTGAGCCTAGGAGTTTGAGTCCAGCCTGGGCAACAAAGGGAGATGCCATCTGTTAAAAAGAAAAAAAAAAATCCAGTTAGCAGCTTATCCATGACGATTGTCCAGAGTTTATTGTCAGATCAACCCAGAAAATGCCTAAGAGTAAAAGGGTTTTTTGTTTGTTGGTTGGTTTTTGGTATTTGAGACTCGCTCTGTCACATAGGCTGGACTGCAGTGGCGTAATCTCGGCTTACTGCAACCTCCACCTCCCAGGTTCAAGCAATTCTTCTTCCTCAGCCTCTCAGATAGCTGGGATTACAGGCGCCCGCCACCACGCCTGGCTAATTTTTGTATTTTTAGTAGAGACGGAGTTTCGCCATGTTGACCAGGCTGGTCTCGAACTCCTGACCTCAAATGATCCACCTACCTTAGCCTCCCAAAGTCCTGACATTACAGGTGTGAGCCACTGCACCAAGCCATAAAAAGGTTTTTTGATGACTCTCAGGGATCCAAAGAGGCTCATAAGGACTGATATCACGGGCCCCTTGGCTCAGTTAGATCTCACAGAATCACCATTCTCTGAACAAAGGTGCCATCTTAGGAAACAGGGCTTAAGATTTGGAGAGGCCTTACTGAATCCTTTCTCTATGATTTTGGATATTACACATAATTGCAGGATTGTGGGAGGCATAGTTATCAATAAGGGCTACAGAGGCTTTTGCTTAAGACACTGCCTGGTTTATTCCACAAACCCCAGCTGTCTAGTAGACTTTAATAATTATGCATAAAATGGATGCAACAGATGTTCCTGGACCTCACTGCTGGAGGTTTTGAGTGGCAAATGAACAAACAAACTAGATGGAGGGGGAAGGGCAACCACCCAAATCTCCATTCCTAGGGGCTTAGAGGAATCATTTTTTCCCTTCCTCCATGTGAAATTATAAACAGCCACTTTGTAAACAGTTGTCACTTTTTGACTTTTAAAGATTCACAGTCTTCCTTTTGTTTACTTTGATGACCTTTGAAATAAGCTGCAACCAAAAGAGGGAAAAAAAATTCCATCTTTATTTTTCTGAAAGAGGAGTCTGTCTGTTCCCACAGTGCACTGGAAGCCAGCAAACTCCTGAGGCTGGCTCCAGCCCAGGCTCAGGTTTGTGGGGCCTTTAGGTACAGTTAAGTCCAGTTGCCTCAAACCCCTTCACTGGGCAGCTCAGAGTAACGTGCATTACCAGATGCTGGATGCCAAGCAGTTTTCTGTAAGCCAATCTCTTTTTACAAGGCAAATTTTATAGCCACTCTAAAATCTGGAAAATGCAAATTAATATAACTTTACATTTCCTTTGGCCTCGTTTGCTGAAGAGGCAACATTGGAGATACAATTGGGGCTCTTAAGAAGGCTGCCAACTGTCTCCCCCATGAACAGCCTTCTCTGCCCTCAGTGGGTTTCTCCTGTGACCTGCTTTTCCAGCCATACTGGGCACAGAGCTGAAAAGTCAAAGGAGGAGACCAGAGAGGAGGAGCCTTGGGAATGTCAAAGTTTCTTTTCTTTGATTTCTCTCTCAGTGAAAATACCACACAGCCACCTGTCCCAATAATTAGTATGTGAATTTTCTTAAATTGAGTAGGGAGTTAGAGAATATATGACAAAAATATATATATATTTTAGCTTTTATTGTTTCTGACTCAAAGTAATGTACTTTGTGGTGATAGGACAGTCATGTATCTTGATTTTGGTAGTGGTTATTCAAATTCATACATGGGATAAAATGGCACCCTCCTCCCCCACCAAATGGATGCATGTAGAAAATGGTGACAGCTGAATCAGGTATGCAGTCTGGCTAATAATAATGTACCTATGTCAGTTTTCTGATTCTGATCTAGAACTATGGTTACATAAGGTATCACCATTGGGGGAAGCTGAGTAAAAGGTACACTGACTCTGCTGTCTTTGCAATTTGCTATGAGTCTACAATTTCAAAACTTGAAAAAAATTGAAAAGTAATGCATTTCTACTGTAAAGCTTTCTAAATTACAGAAGTATACAACATTGAATGTAAAAACCCCATTCCCCCATTGTTAACAACTTGGCATTAATAAAATGGGATCATAGTATTTTTGTAGCTTCCTTTTTCACTTTACAGTATGACTTGGAGAAATTTCCAGTTGCGTCTATATAAACCTACAACTTCTTTGTAATGGCTGTACAGTTTGGCTGTACATGACAGGATATATGTAGGACTATCCCTTACTCTTTTCAACTGGTCCTGTATTGGTTGTTTCTAAATTTTCCTATTCCATACAACCAGTGCTGCTGAAGATGATCCTTGAACATCTATAGCTTTGCCCATATCTGTTTGTCTGTAAAGTAAACTCCTAGAAGTGGGCATTGCAAAATTAAAGAAAGCACATGTCTTCCATTTTGATAGCAAATGCTGGACTTCCAAGTTGTGGCTTTGCCCAACTCCATTGGGTACCATTTGCATAGAATATGTTATGTATACAACATGACTCTGCTGGTTACCCTCCAAAAAGGTTTGACAATTTATACTTCCACCAGTGATGACTGAGAGTGTCTTATTTTCTTGTCCATCTATCAATTGCGTCTTACTCTTTTAAAAAAAAAAAAAAAAATTGTGTGCCAAATACATAGGTTAAAAAAAAACCCCTCATTGTTTTATTACACTTCTTTAAACACTAATGAAATTAAACATTTTCTGATACATTTATTGGCTATTTGTATTTCATCTGTGAATTGTTTGTTTATGTTCTTTGCTAAATATTTGCAGTTCCCAAAGTATGTGGCAAGGCATGGGATATCTTCAATTTTAGGGAGAAGCACAGTGACACTTGCCATCTGTCAGACATTATGTGGAATTACTAGCACAAAGTAATTTATAGTTTTTAACATTAGCTCATACTACATTCCTTTTGATGATGCTGTATCTTTGCAAAGTTGAGCATTTGGTAGTTGCTGTGATAAAAAAGCAAGTGCTCTGAGAAAATCAATGTGGAACAGGAATGAGTGGTGGAGTCCAAGTCTGGGGAAGCCATACAGTATCCAATAGGCACATGCATCCCGTTAGTGAGTAATTGTGGCTTTTTAAGTATGAAAGGAAAATATTTTTTCTTTCAACTTATGTTTATTTTTTCACACAGCCACGAAGTTATTAAGGCATAAATACTTATTGGATTGTTTGGACCTAACTACTTAATAAATGGAACTCCTAGCTATTTCCTTTGGCCTTAGGGTACCCCGAAAAAATTAGTGAGGTACTAAAGGTGCTTTGAATTAAGAAAGTTTGAGAATCCCTGCCATATTTCATTCAGTTACTTTCATTTTTGTTATTGATTTGCAAATTTTGTTCCTTAGGGGAATTAGCAGATGTTTTACCCCTAGTTTCCCTTTACTTTTGAATCTTCGTATTAGTTTTTGCTATATGAAAGTTTTCAGTTTTTATGTTGACATATTTATACATCTCATTTTCCCCTATTCATGGCTTTTATTATTTTAAAAGCATTTTACCGGATGATTATAAAACATGATATAGAACATATTTCATTCCCTTCTAGCATTTTTATAGTTTCTTTTTTACATTTGATTCTTTTCTCCATCTGGAATTTATCTTAGTTTAAGGCTTTAGATAGGAATCCAACTATATCATTTCCCAAAGGACTGGTTGAATGTCTTAATACTATTTATTGAATGAATTAATCTTTTCACTACTGCTTAAATGTACTTTTATAATCCACTTACTTTCCATGTGCAGAATTTCTAATGAGTTTGTTTCTAGGCCTTCTGTTCTGTATTTCTCTTATAGCACTTAACTGTTTTCTACCTTAAATTTCAGTATGTACATCTAAGTTTCTGCACTACATCATAAGCTCTTCCTATATTGGTTATTTTTGTGTCCTATACACTAAGCTATTTTATCTTTCCCTTCTTCCCTCCCTCACTAAATCTTTTCACATTTTTATATTATAGAAATTTTTAGATACACACAAATAATATAATGGATCCCCATGTATCCATCACTCAGCTTCAAACAGTTATCAATCAATGACTAATTTTGTTTCATCTATGCCACTATCAGTTCCTCTTCTCCTGTATTGCCTTAAAATTAACTGTGTCTGCAATGGGGAAGGGATAGTTTTTTCAGTAAATGGTGCTGGGAAAACTGGATTTCCACATGCAAAACAATGACATTGGACCCTTATACCATACACGAAAGTCAACTCAAAATAGATAAAAGATATCAGCGTAAGACCTAAGACATAAAACTCTAAGAATAAACACAGGGGAAACCTTGACATCGGCCTTGGCAATGATTTCTTGACTGTCACACCAGAAGGTCGGGCTACAAAAGCAAATATGGATAAAAGGACGATATCAAACTAAAAAGCTTCTGCAAGCAAAGGAAACAATAAACAAGATGAAAAGGCAGCCTATAATTATCTTACCTCAGTTAAAATGATTTTTAACCAAGAGACAGGCAATAATGAATGCTGGCAAAGATACGGAGAAAGGGGAACCTTTGTACACTGTTGGTGGGAATGTAAATTAGTACAATCACTGTGGAGAACAGTTTGGAGGTTCCTCAAAAAGCAAAACTAGAATACCATATGATCCAGCAATCCCACTATTAGGTTTGTACTCAAAAGAAAGGAAATCAGTATATCAAAGAGATGTCTGCACTGTCTTGTTTATTACAGCACTGTTCATAATAGCCAAGATTTAGAATCAACCCAAGGCCTAAGTGTCCATCAGCAGATGAATGGTGTATTAGTTTGTTCTCATGCTGCTAATAAAGACATACCCGTGACTGGGTAATTTTAAAGGAAAGAGGTTTAATTGACTCACAGTTCAGCATGGCTGAGGAGACCTCAGGAAACTTAACATTCATGGCGGAAGAGGAAGCAAACGCGTCCTTCTTTACCCACGGTAGCAGCAAGAAGAAGTGCCGAGCAAAAGGGGAAAAAAACCCTTGTAAAGCCATCAGATCTCATGAGAACTCATTCTCTATCATGAGAACAGCATGAGGATAACCACCCCCATGATCCAATTACCTCCCTCTGGGTCCCTCCCTCAATACATGGGTTTATGGGAACTACAAGTTGAGATTTGGGTAGGGACACAACCAAACTATATCAAATGGTAAAGAAAACATAGTGCATATACACAGTGCAGTACTGTTCGGCCATAAAAAAGAATGAGATCCTGTCATTTGCAAAAATATAGGTAGAACTAGAGGTTCCATGCTAAGTGAAATAAACCAGGCACAGAAAGACAAATTTCACGTTTTCACTATTTGTAGGAGCCAAAAATTAAAACAATTGAACTCATGGAGAGAGAGAGTAAAATGATGTTTACCAGAGGCTGGGGAGGAAAGGAATGGGGCATAGTTAATGGGTACAAAAATACAGTTAGATAGAATGAATAATATCTAGTATTTGATAACACAATAGGATAACTACAGTCAACAATAATTTATTGTACATTTAAAAATAAAAGAATATAATTGGAATGTTCGTAACACAAAGAAATGATAAATGTAACGTTAGTACACATCGTATGCCTGTATCAAAATATCTTATGTACCCTTTAAATGTATACACCTACCATATACCCATAAAAAATTAAAAAATAAAATGTGGCCAGGCGTGGTGGCTCATGCCTGTAATCCTAGCACTTTAAGAGGCCGAGGCTGGTGGATCACTTGAGGTCAGGAGTTCAAGACCAGCCTGGTCAACATGACAAAACCCCATCTCTACTAAAAATATAAAAATTGGCCGGGCTCACTCACGCCTGTAATCCCAGCACTTTGGGAGGCCGAGGTGGGCAGATCACAAGGTCAGGAGATTGAGACCAGCCTGGCTAATACGGTGAAACCCCATCTCTACTAAAAATACAAAAAATTAGCCGGGCATGGTGGCAGGCGCCTGTAGTCCCAGCTACACAGGAGGCTGAGGCAGAATGGCATGAACCTGGGAGGCGGAGCTTGCAGTCAGCCAAGAATGCACCACTGCACTTCAACCTGGGAGACAGAGCAAGACTCCCGTCTCAAAAAAAAAAAAAAAAAAAATTAGCCAGGCTTGGTGGCCCATGCCTATAGTCCCAGCTACTTGGGAGGCTGAGGCAGGAGAATCGCTTGAACCTGGGAGGCAGAGGTTGCAGTGAGCCAAGATTGTGCCACCACACTCCAGCATGGGCGACAGACCAAGACTCCATCTCAATAAATAAATAAACAAATAAATAAAATGTGAAAAAAGGCAACCTACAGATTGGGGAAAAGTATTTGCAAGCCATATATCAGATAAGGGGTTATTATCTAAGATTTATGAGTAATTCATAAACTCATTTGCAAGAAAATATATAACCCAATTTAAAAATGGGCAACGAACTTGAATGCCTGTCTCTTTTATATCTCAAAAAAGATGACATGAAAATGGCCAACAGGTATATAAAATAGTGCTCAACATCACTAATCATTTTATTTGCATTCAAGTGAAATCAAAACCATTATGTGATGCCACCTCACTCCTCTTAGGATAGCTGTTATCCAAAAACAAGAGATAAGTGTTGGTAAGGGTGTGCAGAAAAGGGAACTGTTGTACCCTGTTAGTGGGCATGCAGATTGATGCCTCCATAATGGAAAACAGTATGAAGATTCCTAAAGAAATTACGAATAGAACCACCATAAGACCCAGCAATCCTTCTTCTGGGTATATATCCAGAGGAAGTGAAATAACCTGGGTATCCATAAATGGATGAATGAATAAGGAAACTGAGAGAGATAGATTATGTGCAGTGGAATATTATTCAGCCTTTAAAAAGGAGGAGATCTTGCCATTTGCTACACCATGAATGGACCAGGAAGACACTTTGCTGAGAGAAACAAGCCAGACACAGAAAAGTATTGCATGATCTTAATTATATGTGGAATCTTTAACAAAATAATAAAAGTCAAATATATAGAACTGGAGAATAAACTAATGGTTAGTGGTTACCAGGGTTGGAGTAGGTCAGATGTAGCTCAAAGGATACAAAGTAGCAATTACATAGGATGAACAAGTTGAAAGATCTAACTACAGTATTAGGACTATAGTTAATAACCCACTCTTGCCCTGGAAAGTGGTGGTAGGGATGCTGGTTACTGTGTGAAGTGATGAGTATGCTAATCTGTTTCACTATAGTCAGTCTCTCTCTCTCTCTCTCTCTCTCTCTCTCTCTCCCCCCCTCCCCCCTTTCCCCTCTCTCTCTCCCTCTCCCTCCCCCCTCCTCACTCCCTCTCCCTCTCTTCTCATAACATGTTCTATACCTTAAATATACACAATAAAATATTATTTTAAAAAAGTAACTTTGTCTTGACTGAACAAATTATCTGTATTATTATTTTATTTTATTTTATTTTATTTTTTGAGACAGAGTCTTACTCTGTCACCCAGGTTGGAATGCAGTGGCGCGATCGCTGCTCACCACAACCTCCACCTCCCAGATTCAAGTGATTCTCCTGCCTCAGTCTCCCAAGTAGCTGGGATTACAGGCACGAGTCACCACGCCTGGCTAATTTTTGTATTTTTAGTAGAGATGAGGTTTCACCATGTTGGCCAAGCTGGTCTCAAACTCCTGACCTCAGATGATCCGCCTGCCTCGGCCTCCCAAAGTGCTGGAATTACAGGCATGAGCCACTGTGCCATGTATTATTTTTCATTAGTAAGTTTTACTACATTAAGAGTTTCTTATTGATCTCGATACTCTCTCAGAAAACTCAGTAGTTGAAGATCCAAATATATAAGCACGATAAATTATCAAATACAATACAGCTCTTCCTAAAAGGATTTAAACAGATTTATTTTACAAATAATTTTATAGCTAGATTTTCAGAAATGTATCTGTGTTCTAAAATTAGGAACTTTTTAGTTAGAGCAGATATTATGTTAGTGTTTAGTTAATTTTAAATTCTTCATATGCAGGCCTTCATTTGTATGTTGGGTTAAAGTTGACTATCTGATGTCACTGTCCAAACCTAGCCCTTAACCAACAGCTTGGGGGCCCTTGTTGGGGACCCTTGACGAGTCTCCCGTGTGAAGGAGCTCGTAGTTACTTTGTAGAATTTAGAACAACAGGTGAGAGATGATCCAAGACAAATGTATACTTTCTCTCTTGTCAGTACTATTTCCCCCAACACCTTGGTGTGACCAGAGTTTACAGAGGTGGCTTTTAGCACCCCAGCTGCTGCTGCAAATGCAGCTTCTGTTCTGCCACCCCTAACAAGACCATGGTAGAATTCTGAATCAATGAATCCTCTGTTTTGAGCCCCTCTCCCGGCCAGATAAAGAGCTCCATACTCTAGAAAAGGATAGTATAGATTGATAACCATGACGACGGGATTAAACAGTTTTTTAAAATCATCAAATTAAAGGAGATGTTGGGGCACTGAAGAGAAAAACAGTGAGTCTTAGGGTGGGAGTGGGGGTAGTTGAGGAAAGCTGTGGAGGGTTTTATGGGGAAGGTGACATTTAAGCTGGGCATTACTTTATGGAATTTCAGTAGGTGGAGTTGGAGAAGGTGGGGAGACAAATGATGGAACGTCCTGGCCAGGAAAGCATTTGTAAGTTGTTAGGAATGGGAAATTGTTCTTTATGGCCACAGAATAGGTTCATAAAGTGGAAGAAATAGGAATTAAATCTAGAAAGGTAGATTGAGCCTTTAGTGCCCAGCACTTTCTTTAGGAAGTTGAAAGTCATTGACGGATTTTGAACTTGAGAGTGATGTCCTCAGAGCTTGGCTTTAGGAATATTTCTTTGCTGGCCATGTGTAAAATAAGTGCTGGAGGCAGAGACTAGGCAGTTAAGTTGTTTTTATCATCTAGATGCAGGGTCTTCTTGCTCCTGAACTAGAATAGTGGGAGTGTTAATAGAAAGGAGGGGATGGATTTGAGGCCCAAAGTGAATTTCCAGTCCCCAACAGGCTTTGTGTTGTTGTACATTGTAGTCCTTAAAGATATTCACGGCCTGTTTCCTATGATTCTCTTCCCAAACCAGAATCAACTAGGAAGTAATTACACTTTGTAATTAGCATCCTTTTCCTGGCAGCAACACACAACACAGTAAGGTGTCATGTTTTGGGAACTTAGCAAGACCATCCTAAGGATGTATTCTTACCCAATAAACAGGTTGAAGTTTAGGCGAGCAACCACATGAAATGCTTCCTGACTGGCCCTCTAGCAGATTGATGGGTTAAGGTGGACAGCACATGCCCACCAAGCCCTTTCTTCTGGGGAATGACTAGGTCGAGGAGTTCAGGTATCCCAAGGTTCTGGCTCTAGCCCAGTTGGGCTGTGAATAAAAAACAACATGTTGAGCTCTGTACAGATGATTAGGTACTTACACCCAATAAGCATGACACCCTGCATTGTGGAAGTCAGAGGCAAGAGGGGTGCTCCTGAGAAGCCTACGGTCTAGTTAGGGTTCCAGTTAATATGCCTGAAATGGAAAACAAATCCTAGGCCACATTGGAATGACTACAAATGACATACTGTATTGTTAGAGATCTTTCTCTCTCTTGCCTTCCCACCCTGTCCTCCACTCACATACAAACACAATCTGCATTTTGAATGATTTTTGCTGTATATGTTTCCCAGCAGTGATGTGATTGGGCTTGTTTCTGTGAATTAGAAAGTTTCGATTCCTCCCTCAGTCATCTCTCTTTTACCCTTTTACCCCCCTTTCAGTCTGACTTACAGCCATAAAATACTTCTGCCTGCCTGCCTGCAGTTCTGTTTGTATGAATTAAGTCGACAGGATAAATATTCACATTCCCAACTACAGGCTGAAACAATGTTTGCCTGTTCTGCCCAGTGAGTCGAGAAAAAAAGGGGGCCTGACATCACCCTATACTGTACATTCCCGGCATAGATCATTTATTTAAGTCCCTGAAAAAATACAGATGTTTTACCAGTTGAAATAAAATCCTGTGTAAACAGTAAGCTTGGAAAAATGTGGCACTGGCTTAGCTTTGGGGGTTGGAGCAATGCAGGGAGAAAACTAGGCAAAATGGCAGATACAGAAATTTTATACTTGGCTGAAGGTGATAGGGTCAAAAATATTCACCTGTAGTCTGCATGCAGCAAGGGAAAAACATAGAATTTGCTTTAAAGAAACCACAGTTGCAAAAGTAGACAGGTTTTTTGATCTTCAGAATTTGAGGTTTTTAATAATTATGATACTTTTACCCCATTTATATCTGACCTTTGAAATGAGCATCTCTTTTCTTATTGAAGTTGTCTTTTTTCATAGCCTGTCTAACCTTGTCCTGTTATTGCTGGATTCTGCTGGTTTCTGGAGCTCAGCTGCTGTTGATTTTATAAGGGGGAAAATTGCCTGGAAGCCATGCTTGGTGAAGAGGAAAACCCATCTCAGCGTTGCATTCCCAAACAACCATATATCATCTTGATCTTGTCTAACACAAGTTGCTATTTTAGTCCAGCAGCATAAACTAGACATATTTTACTGGTGCAGTGCAAGTTTTTTCAGGGAACTGCCTCATGACTCTTTTTAGGCCCATGGCATTTATTCAAAGAGCATTTCAAAGCTGCCAAAATGGACCCCATGCTTTGCACAGATGCTTGGGGCTCCCCTGAGTCTCTCTGTGTTTAGAGTGGAGGGGTGGGGGACAGAGGGTAACTGCTTCCAGGTTCTCCAGACTTCTCAGTTCCCCTCAAACTTTCATTAAGGCTTGCATCTCAGGGACAAGAAATCAGCCTACTCACTGACACCCTCCTGCAATGTGTTCCCTGCTTCTCCCAGCTGCTTCCATGATCACCCCTCAGGGCAGGGCTGACAGTCCCATCTCTTGGCAACTCCATGCCTGTGATAGTCATGGGTGATGCTGTTGGCTTGTACTTGTTTGTTTCATAATGTGCTTTCAGTCTTTTTCTGATTGGGTCATAACTATCTTAAGGCAACAAAGCTTTCTCCTGTTTCTTTTGCTGATGACCTCTGTGTCCACCTCTCACCCTTCTCAAAGAGACCTATTACAGCTAGGGTAAGCATCTGTCCTCTGTTTTTCCCAGTGTGATTATTAATAGAGCTCCCTTTTGTCCCTGAAGAATTCTTTTTTGCGAGATAAATTACCCTAAGTAAAGCAGTCATCACACGGATATTCCCAACCAAACTCATTAATTCCGCTCCCTCATTCCCAAGTCTGCTGTAGATTCTCTTATGATCTCCATCTTGAAAGATGCCCCTTGTTCACCAGCTGCCCAAGTTAAGAGGCTCTTTCCTGTGGCTTAACTCCATGTCTAAAGCAGTTGCCAAGCCCTGCCTCTGAGCCCGCAGAAGCTCTCTCAAATGTATCCTTTCCTCTCCTTCCACTGCTGCTGTGGTTTAGATTGGGGTGGGGTGGAGATGTCACAGAATCAGAATCCTACCTGTGCCAGGCGGGTAAGTGAACCAAAGGGGGATGAGTATAAACACAGGGGCTCTCTGCCCATTCTTTGTTTTCAAACTTTTAATAGAGATTTGAGTTCAGTAAGTGTTTTTTTTCTTGATTCTCCAAAAGTTTAAAACAAAAAAAAAAGCCTAAGAGCTTTGATAAATGTCATTGATCCTCCGCCTTAGTGACTAGAGTGGCAGGCAGTAGTAATAGTGGTAACAGTGGTAGACTAGAGAGTACAGTTCTCATCTCCAAGGCCAGGTCCTACTGCCCAGCTCCAGCCAGGTGACTGTTAGCCCTGCAGGAAAGTGAGCTGCTATAGCCAGATCTAATTTTTCAAAATGGAAATCAGGATGACTTTAATGTGAAATCTCCCAATTCGTAAGGGTTGATTTAAAAGTACTGCGTGGGCTAAACAAAACATCTGCAGCCACTTTTGGCCCACAGGCTATTGGTTTTGAGCTGCTGGTTTCAACCCTCACCTCCTCTTGTCTAGACTACTGCAGTAGTCTTGGGCATTCCACCCCTTCTGCTGTGACCTCCACACTGCCCCTGGCTTTCCTCTCCAAATTACAGATCTCATTACCCAAGAGCATTCTCTGAAGAAATCTTTGCCATCCGCAGAATAAAGTACACATTCCTTAATGTTGCCTTTAAGGTCTTTCTCTAACCAGACCCGACTCCTTTCTCCAGCTGTGTCTCCCACCACCCTGTGCACACCCCGGCTGTGCTCTGCTCACACAGGACCACTTGCTGTCCCCTGAATAGTACCAATATTTTAAAAAATTAATTGACTAATTTTTAGAACCATTAGATTTACGGAAAAATTGAACTGGTAATACAGAAGGTTTCTCCTCCCCACCTGCTTCCCCCAATTTTCTCCTACTATGAATATCTTGTATTTGTGTGGTACATTTGTTACAATTAATGAAGCAGTATTTACACATTATTATTAACTAAAGTCCATAGTTTAAGGTTCACTCTTTTGTTGGCGTTACCAATATTTTAATACCCTTAAAATGTGTTTTAATTGTTTTCACTGCTTGCATACCCTTCCCTCGATTCTGGCAAGACTGTTTTCAAGGCCACATATGCATATCACTCTTTCTGCAAAGTCTTCTCTGACTGTTTATTTTTGGAATGGGGCTGCAAGGGAGGGAGCAGACAGAACACGGAAAAGAATCAATGTTGTTATCACATCCCTAGTGCATCCTAGTAGTATATATTCTCTTCTAAATCTCTCTACAGTCCTACAAGTTAGATATTATTATAGGCCATTTACCATGGAGAAACAGAGGTTAAGTTGCCCAAAGCCCCAAAACTGATAATTGGTTTACACCTGTCTCTGCTCGGCTCCAGAATCCGTGCTCTTCGACTTTTCTATGAGGCCAGATTCTTAGTGCTAATCTAGCCTTCTTGCCTCCACCATCAGATGAGGCATCCACTGGGATGAGGAGCACAGCGTGATTCAGCTCTCTGTTCCACTCCAGACACGGAAGTCGGCACCTGCGATAGCTCACCAGACCCAAGGGAATGTGTCCTAAAGGAGTGAATATAGGAGGAAGCACCAAATACTGACATCGTTTTTATTTGGCAAATGCTTGTTGAATTCCTACAGTGCATCCAGACTTATTGGAGGGGGAGGTCAAGCATAAAAAGGAAAGTGATGACGATGCTGCCATGCAGGTTGTAAATTATGACCAGGCAGAGTCAGGAAAGCTAATGATTTTTCATGTCTCTATGACTAGAATGTAAGCTATGGGAAAGCAAGGAACTATCAGGTCTCTGCTGCAGCCCCTAGGCAGTGCCTGGTAATAAGAGTTGTTTAATAAATACTTGTTGACAGTGTTTGGATTCAATTGCCAATTTATGACACCTAAAATGACACTGAACTTCTGAGTTCTCATGTGTGTTCAGTTAATCATCCTCCTTGGATCTGGTAGCTTTGGTTTCTCTGTGCTTGGTTCAGTACAGGCCTGGGCCTGACTACTTTCTTAGCCTCAGAATTCTTTGGGACCAGAACTTTAGGAAAGTGGGGAAGAAAGAGTTGCCTTGCTCTTGCCATCCTTTAAGAGCTGATGGACAAACTGCCCGTATTGGGAGCTGCCTGGAGCTCCTCAGTCTGACCTTGATCAAATCCTAGTTTCAGAGGGCCTGGCCTTAGTACCTGGACCTCATGCCAAAGGATGGTCTCATTTTTCTTGAACCCAACACACTAAATGTCTTATGAGGGTAGTTGTGTATTCAAATTTTTAAATTAATTTTCTTAAAGAAAATATCTCAAAAACATTAACCTGTTTCATACATTTGCTTATAAAACTTTCTTTCCTTTCTCCTTCCCCTGTCTTCTCTTCTCTGTCTCCTTCCC
The DNA here is from genome assembly GCF_001698545.2 of Rhinopithecus bieti. Classification (NCBI taxonomy): domain Eukaryota; kingdom Metazoa; phylum Chordata; class Mammalia; order Primates; family Cercopithecidae; genus Rhinopithecus; species Rhinopithecus bieti. The sequence continues at coordinate 371,622 of NW_016824934.1, read as the reverse complement.
TGCCCCATGTTTTCCTTGACTGCTCTGACCCTGGCCCTTCCACATGCTTATTTCCACCACGGTTCTTTTCAGCATACCTGTCTCTCCATTTGTCCTGTGTAAATAGATCGCTCTCCATTCCTGGTGAATAACCAGGATCACAATTGTCTGGTTTGTATCCAGAGTGACAGAATTGTAGGCTGATTTTCATAAACCAGAGCTACCAAGCGTTTCAAAAACAGTTACCGTTTTTGCCAAGTAAGGTGAGCAAATACAGGACTAAGTTTAAACATCACCAGGAGTTATTTTTGAAGTAATTGCTTCTAAATGAGAAGCATTTGAAAATCTCACAGGTTTCTTTACAAGTAAATTCCGAAGTCATGTATTTTGCTGGTGTCTGCTGATTAATTGCAATCCTGTGACACCGTGAAAAGCCCTGGTGGTTGGTTTTGTGCAGCTGTAGAGAAAAGTAAAGCAAAGCCCAGTGACTTTGCCAGCTCTTTCAGGACAGTGGGGATTCAGGCTGAGGGAGGTATTTTTTCCCTCTGGCAGTCACCACATAAGAACAGAAGCTCCAGCCAGACCCATTGCTCCAGACTCCACGACGGGCAGTTTGGATCCCTGCGGGGGTGTGGTGAAGGCACGACATATGATCTGTTGCTTCTGAAATAACAGATCCATTATTAGAGAAAGCATTTTCAGTCTCCACATTGGGACTTGTGTTCTCTCTCCTGTACAGTTACTTCTGTTCAGAAGAAATTTATTTTGATTCTCTAAACAGAAGGTACTTGGCATGTATTTGTTGTTGGTGATTGCAGACGTCTGACCCAGTAAAACCTGCCAGCTTAACCCCTTTAGGGTCTGATGACTCTGGATTGATTTTATCTGGCCTTTTCTGTTTCTCATTACCCCCTTCCATATCTAACTCTCAATTGTTTCACTATTGTTAGCCCCTTGTTGATAGGAGAGAACGAGAGGAAAACGTTGAATCTGGTTATACAGAAAGAATCATTCACAGCTCTAGAGAAGGGTATAATAGGGAAAGAAAACAGATGTTATTAAAGTAGACTTTCAGAGTTCTTAGTGTGTTTAGCTGTGCTTACTTTGCTGTACCCACCTCTTCCTCTTGATTTAGATAAGGAGGCTGGAGACTGAAGGATTTCTCGTGACATGCATTTTTCTCCTTGGCACTAGCCAAGGTCAAAAGATCTCATGTATGCCCTTGTCCTTATTCTTTGTCTGCTATAGATTTGTACTCCTCACAGAGGCCTTGCGGATGTCCAGTACATGCTGAATCCAGTACATGCATACATGCATACGTGCATACACATGATTATCCTTGTATAATTGGGGCATGTCTGCATTGCTGCATTCACTCCTGACGTCGAAGAGAAGATCTGCTAAAAAAAAAAAAAAAAAAAAAACCTAAATAGTTACAAACCTCACTGGCCAGTATTTGCTAAGGCAAGAATTAGTTTGGCCTACTTCTTTAGCCAAGACTGTTCTAATGAACCCAGACATGTAAACCAGTTTAGACTCTCAAACAATTTATCTTTCTTTAAATTTAAGACTTTGACTTTAAAAGGCACATTTTGTTTTCCTGTGAGACAGCTAACATAGAGATGTTTGCATTGCTCTGCTGAAATCAATGTGTAGGTTGTTTGTAACTAATCAGCTCTTGTCGCTGATGATTGTGGGGCCACAGTCATCGGTTTTGGGGATTGTGTGAGAAACCCATAGCACGGGTATGGATTAAGGACTTGGGTTTCTCACCACTGCTACATCCTCCAAAACCAACATGCTTTTCTGCAAAGAGACTAGAGCTGCATTCTGCAGGTGTCTGTTTTCTTTGAGGGGAATATTTTAAGGAAACGTAAAAGGGAGGAACTGAGCATTTAGGAAAAATGTATTTTCATAGCAGGAATTTTTTTTTCTTTTTTGGTTTAGGTTTTTCATCTGTTGCAAGCCTACTCAGACTCCAAACACAGAACGAATTCAGACTTCCAGCACGAGCTGACTGACATCACTGTTTGTACCAAAGCCAAACTCTGGCTGGCCAAGAGGTATGTTAAAATCCCACACGAGCAAGGAGTTATCAGGGGTTAGGAATACATTTGAGAATTGCCGTTTCTAGTTGTGGGGAGTTTTAAAAGTCATTGGCATGAGTTTTCTAAACTTACTGGAGTATTTATCCTTTTAGAACTTCGGGTTGTGGTAAAGAAAGAAAATATTTTCCTGACAATTTTCTAAAACTGCTAAGTGACTGAGGGGCATGTAACATGGCTTTTTATCTGCCCACCAATCAGCTTGTTTTTATTGAAACCTGCTATGTGCCCAGTCCTGTGTTAGATATTATAACAATGAAAGGCAGTAATTGACTAAATCATGTAGTACAAACTCTTAGGTGCCATGGCAGCTCAGAGATTAGAGATTGCTGTAGACTTGAGCAGGCACTGAGGGACAGATAGAGTGTGAATAGCAAGAGGGGATGGAAGTTGCCATTCTTAGGTGGGAAGTAGGGTAGCTTGAATAAGCAAGGCAAAAAAGAGTAGAAACATATTTTTTCATCCTTGCCATTGTTAGTTTATCCTGGAACTTAGAACATTTATTGTGTGAAAGATGAAGGAGTAAAAAGAATTTCTCATTTAATATACAGGGAATACTCTCTGTAACGCCGTGTTCAAAATCTGTGTTGCAGGACTCTGGTGGTGGTAGGATAGTGTTAGCTGCAAAGGCTCCTGTAGGTCCTCTCTAAGTTCCACCAGAGTAGCTCCAGAAGAGGCGCATGTGTTAGTGTTACCACCTTTCCTGCCATAGTGCACGCATTTGATTAAGAGTCAGTATATTGGCCAGGTGTAGTGGTTCATGTCTGTAATCCCAGCGCTTTGGGAGGCTGAGGCAGGAGGATTGCTTGAGCCCAGGAATTCAAGAACAGCCTAGGTAACATAACAAGACCCCATCTCTACAAAACAACAACAACAAAAATTAGCCAGGTAGGGTGGTGCATGCCTGTAGTCCCAACTACTTGGAAGGCTAAGGCAGGAGGATGGTTTGGGCCCAGGAGTTTAAGGCTCTAGTGAGCTATGATTGCACCACTGCACTCGAGCCTAGGTGACAGAGCGAGACCTTGTTTCAAAAATAAATAAATTTCTGATGCTTAGAGTTTGAGAAACAAACAAGTTAAAAATATATATAGATATATGTATTGGCTGTCTTAGGTAGAAGCCTCTCTTTTTTATTTTTCAGAAAGTATGCTTTTGGTTACCTTTGTTGGGCTCTCTACCTTCTATGGCAAGTCAAGTAATGGGCTGTGTGAGGCTCTCAAATCAGTTTAATTCGACAAAGCATTGTTGAGCACAGGCTACCTGCCAGCCTTTGTGTTAGGAGATATAGGGATACAAAAATAGAAAAGAACTAGTCCTGGCTTCAGGGACTTCCAGAAAGTGAGAAAGATGTGTAAATACATAATTTTCCTCTGGTATATTAAGTGTTATAACAAATGTCTGTAGTAGGTACAGCGGTACCCCAGAAGAGGGGTGAGGGAGGGCTGACATCAAACTGGCCATCAAGAGTGAGCCAGAATTTTGCCAACTGACCAACACAGGTAGGGGAATTCCAGGCTTAGGTAATTGCATAGGCAGAGACACAGCAATATGAAATGGCGCTGTAGGCTTGCAGAACCATAAGGAAGTTCGCTCTCTGGAACCTAAAGTGTAAGGTACAAGTGACAGAGAATGGGGCTGAGGAAATATGCCCAGGCCACACAGTGAAAGCTTCTGAAAGAAACCTTTTGGTGAAGGAGCCAGTGGTGGATTTCCCAATGTGTGGATGTGTGTGTCTCAATTATTGTCTCAACATTAATAGCTTTGGACGGGGATATTGATGGAGAAATTATCTTGTGTCTGAAATGCCAGTAAAGTTATTGGGAGCCTCTCATTTTTAGTCTGTTAGTCTGTTTTTTCTCCCTTTTTATAGATAGGGTCATGCTCTGTCACTCAGGTTGGAGTGTAGTGGCACTACCACGGCTCACTGTGGCCTTGACCTCCTGGGGGCTCAGGTGATCCCTCTGCCTCAGTCCCCTGAGCAGCTGGAACTACAGGCACACGCCACTATGCCCAGCCAATTTTTGTGGGTTTTTTTTGGTGGAGAGGGAGTTTCAACAGGTTACCCAGGCTGGTCTCGAACTCCTGGGCTCAGGTGATCCACCTGCCTCGCCCTCCCAAAGTGTTGGGATTACAGGCGTGTGAGCCACTGCACCCAACCTGTTTTCTCCATTTTATTTAGAGAGTAGGAGTCGCTTACCCATAAAGTGTTTACCCAAGCCTAGTACCATTTGCCTTCTGTGTGGCTCTTAGCATCCCGAAGATACATATCACATCAGTACTCTTCAGCTGTTTGCCAGGTAATAGGCCACTTCTTCCTACCTGTTATTTCTGGAGATCAAGAAGTCAGGGCTGTCCAGAAATTATCCTCTGAAACCCTGCTTCTAGCCAGGACTGTCCCAAGTATCCTAACACTCCAGTTCTTAAAGTGCTGTGAGGAAGGAATTTCTGCCCCCTTATCTTGCTACTCCTTTGTGCATCTCACAGAAAGTCATTATCCACTGGCTTCCTGAGTCCATTACCTCTTGTTGAATGGGATGGAGGAGATGGAGCGGCAGGCCAGCCATTGAGTGGACCTTCATGTTGTGCGGTGCCTGAAGATGGCTGACAAAGCTGCTATCAGCTTCCTCTGCAGCTAAGAGGAAGAGAAGTCCTCCAGGCCTTTTTAAACCTGTCCTGTGGTCCCTATTGCTATTTGCTAATTGGGCTTTCCATTCTCCTTCCCTCCACTCCCCACCCTACTTCTGATTTTTCTCCATGATTTTCCAGCTCTAGAAGACAAAGGCATGAATCACTGCAATTTACTGGGTTTCCACCTTCCTTGCCCAGAATCTAGGAAAACCACTTTTCTGTTTCCAGTACAGTCAACTCTCTATTATCCAAGTGTGAACTTTCCGCTTTGTGGGTGGTCTGTAAATGGTTCCTAACACCAGGCTTCCTTTTGCTCCCCAGCACACTTTTACAAGTGTTAATCAGGATGTGTTCAGAGCCTGGAATAGAGTTTGGAAGGAAAACATACTGCCAGACAGCACAATGCATTCCAAAGCAATGTATCAGTTTTTCTATATTATCCACGTCATTGACAGGATAACTCTGAGGTTCCTAAATAGCAAATTATAGAACTGGGTATAAGTGATGAAGCCTCAGTGTCACATGCCTGCCCTGTCCCTGAGGTCCTCTTGTTCCGAGAGTTGTCTGTCTATACTAGTTAACTCCATGCTCAGAAGAACCCCCTCTGGTCCTAGCGGTCCCTTCTCAGAACAGACTCCTGTCTTTACTTTCTCACCTGCCTTTTACATGAATATATTACAGTGCAGAGTATTCCAAATTCAGCTACTGAAGAGGCTTTTTTATGTCCCTGGTAATTTACACATGAAAGAAGAATAAATATTCCTTTGAGCCTACTAAGGATTTTCTGTATCTTTTGAATGTAAACTATGAAAATTAATGTTTTGCAAAGAAAAAAATGTTGGCTGAAATTTTAACACTGACACCCTTTTCCTTCCGTAATTTATTTGATCATTAGTCTGAGTTTGTTCAGTCTCATAAGTACAAAAATGCTAGTGGATATGTATTTGTCCTTTTGTTCTCAGAGAAGGTTTTTAAAAAAATTCATTGGTGCTATTGGATAACCAATTCCGTTTTTAAATTTTGACTCTGAAATTGAGGGCACATAAAATGAAGACTTTTGTCATATATTTGTGTTTTGACTTTGCAAGATTAATAGGGATTTATATGAGGTGATTAAGCAATAGCCATGGAGTTGTTGGGGAATTTTTGGTGATGAATGGTTAGCTGGCAACATGGCTTCAGGAAAGGACTGGGCTTCTGCTCTTACAGGCTGCTTTTCATTCCAAGATGTCAAAGCCTTAATGAAAATCAGCTCATTAATCCTTCAAGTCCTTTCCTTCCCCTTTTCCTCCACCCCTCCTTTCTTGATCCAGTTTACTGTCTCTCTCATGGGTCTAAGGCAGTTTACTAACTACTGAAAGAAAACTAAACTGACCTAGACCAGAAACGAAATGAGAATAGCCATCTAGTAGGGGTCTGCTGCTGGCCTGGAAAGGATGGCAGTGGGCATCATGAGAGAGGAATCACCCAGTCTGACACTCATGCTAATTACAAAAACTTTTTTTTTTTAAGTTCTTTCTTTCTTTCTTTTCTTTCTTTCTTTCTTTCTTTCTTTCTTTCTTTCTTTCTTTCTTTCTTTCTTTCTTTCTGTCTGTCTGTCTGTCTTTCTTTCTTGTCTTTCTTTCTGTCTTTCTGTCTTTCTTTCCGTCTTTCCGTCTTTCTTCCCTCCCTCCCTTCCTTCCTTCCTTCCTTCCTTCCTTGTGATGAGGTCTCGCTGTGTTGCCTGTGCTGGACTTGAACTCCTGGGCTCAAGCAGTCCTCCCACCAGAGTCTTCTAAGTGAGCTGGGATTACAGACATGAGCCCCATGCCCTGCCACCCTTGCTATTTGCAGATTCCAGCTCGGCTGTCCCAGCTAGATCACTTATTTACTTTGGCTGAGAGTTGTAATTAGTATTATATTAGGCTTAAATTTTTCAGAAGTGAATTTGGTTATCTAGTTTCTCCTTCTTTGGTTATAAAAGGAAAAAAAATAAGTATATATGTGTATGTTTGTATATTGCATGAATGTTTCTTTTAGTAAACTTAGTGAACTAAATGGACTAGTCAGGGCTGGGTGCGGTGGCTCATGCCTGTAATGCCAGCACTTTGGGAGGCCAAGGTGAGTGGATCACATGAGGCCAGAAGTTTGAGACCAGCCTGGCCAACATGGTGAAACCCAGTCTCTACTAAAAATACAAAAAATTAGCTGAGTGGTGGCACATGCCTGTAGTCCCAACTACTCGGGAGGCTGAGGCATGAGAATTGCTTGAACCTGGGAGGCGGAGGTTTCAGTGAACTGAGATCACACCACTGCATTCCAGCCTGCGCGACAGAAAAAGACTCTGTCTCAAGAAAACGAATGAATGAATGCAAGCATGTAGTGGATGTGATAACCAGAAATAAATATGTGCCCTACTAAAATTTTTTCACTGTTTTTCTCTTCATTGTTGTGTGCTATATGCTTATCATAGAAAATTAGTCAAGTACAAAATTTGGAAGAGAGTAAAAGTCTATTCTTACCACAATCCATAAATCACTATTATTGGTTAAGAGTTGTATGTAATTCCTTCATCTTTTTTCGTATGCTTTTTTTAACCTTGTCAAGGTTATACTGTACGTGTAAGTTATAGCTTCCTTTTTTCAGTTGACAGTATCATGAGAGCATTTGTTATTATTTCAAATCAAACTCTTTATGATACAGCTGCTATGGAAAACAGTATGATATTTCCTCAGAAAATTGAAAATAGAATTACTGTGTAATCCAACAATTCCACTTCTGAGTATATACCCAACAGACTTGAGAGTGGAGTCTCAAAGAGGTATCCATAGCAGCATTATGCACAATAGCTAAAACGTGGAAACAGCTCAGGTGTCCATTGATGAATGATGAATGGATGAACAAAATGTGGTATATACGTACACCAGAATATTACTTAGCCTGAAAAAGGAAGGAAATTCCAACATATGCCACAACATAGATGAACCTTGGAGAAATTATGCCAAGCGAAATAAGCCAGTAGCAAAAAGATAAATACTATATAATTCTGCTAATACGGAGTGCATAGAGTAGTCAAGACCTAGAGATAAAAAGTAGAATAGTGGTTGCCAGGGGCTGCCAAGAGAAGGGAATGGGGCATTGTTTAATGGGTAAAGTGTTTTAATTTTACAGGATGAAAAGGGTTCTGGAGGCTGGGTACAGTAGCTTAGAGCTGTAATCGCAGCACTTTGGAAGGCCGAGGTGGGCAGATCACTTGAGGCCAGGAGTTCAAGACCAGACTGGCCAACATGGTGAAACACGTCTCTACTAAAAATACAAAAAATTAGCCAGGTGTGGTTGCACATACCTGTAGTCCCAGCTACTTGTGAGGCTGAAGCAGGAGAATCGCTTGAACCCGTGAGACGGAAATTGCAGTGAGCCTAGATCATGCCACTGCACTCCAGTCTAGGCAACAGAAGGAGACTCTGTCTCAAAAAAAAAAAAAAGAAAAGTTCTGGTGATTGGTTATGCAACAGTATGGATGTGCTTAACACTACCGAACTGTACACTCAAAAATGGTTAAGATGGTAAAGCTTATATTGTGTATATTTCACCACAATTTAAAACATTGTAATGGAAAATATTTAAAAGAAAATATATACGCCATCACTCATCTGAGGTTATCGTTGTCTTGACTTTTATGATAATTATTTCTTTGCTTTTCTTCCTAGTATTACCACCTGTGCATCTCTAAAATAAAATATTTTGCCTATTTATGAATTAAGAAAAAAAAACTTTGAAAACATCATTTTTGAAGGTAGCATATTTTTGTCATCTGAATAATTAGTCATTAAGTTTACCTAACCATTGCTGGCATTCAGTTTGTTTCCCATTTTTTTGGTGTCATAGATGATGTTTCAGAAAAATCTTTGTGCATGAGTGTGTGTGTGTGTGTGTGTGTGTGTGTGTGTGTTTGTGTGTGTGTGTATGAGTGTATGTGATTGTGGGTTATTGCCTTAGGTTTGATTTCCAGAAGTGGAATAAATTCGTCAAGGAGAAATGGAAAAAGTCTTGGTATACACTGCCAGATTGTTTTCTAAAAAAGTCCATCTGCCTACCAGCAGTGCGTGAGAGACCTCCACCAAAATTTTAAAATATAAAAAATTCATTTGAGCCGGGCGCGGTGGCTCAAACCTGTAATCCCAGCACTTTGGGAGGCCGAGACGGGCGGATCACGAGGTCAGGAGATCAAGACCATCCTGGCTCACATGGTGAAACCCCGTCTCTACTAAAAATACAAAAAACTAGCCGGGCGACCTGGTGGGCGCCTGTAGTCCCAGCTACTCGGGAGGCTGAGGCAGGAGAATGGCGTGAACCCGGGAGGCGGAGCTTGCAGTGAGCTGAGATCCGGCCACTGCACTCCAGCCTGGGCGACAGAGCGAGACTCCGTCTCAAAAAAAATAAAA